>NC_133649.1:48259553-48484384 GCF_009905375.1 Apium graveolens
GGGCCTTTTCTCAGAGTTCCAATCAGAAATGGGTTTATTGAGTATATGTCCTCTATCGACTACTATATATAAAATAGATGTCAGCTAATATATACTAATCCTCAACATACACAAGATTACCAATCCCGTGAAGAGATAATGGCTACGCCTACACACATAGGATTAACAATTACTATATTGGTTCTTCTAATGACAACAGTAGATATAAGAGGAAACAGATTTGGAAATGTTACTGCTAAGTGCTGCAGAAAAGGAGGTGCCCTTTACCCCTCTGTAGAGTCTCCTCCTCCCACTCCATCTCCTTCAGAATCACCTCTTACATTGCCTCCAGGGGCGGATCTGGGCAGGTCACCGCGGGAAGAGCCTCTCCCTAGAATTTATTATAGAAACGTTCATTGTGTGTTTGGCAGTACACTTGTTTAAGTAGTTGCTATCTGCCTTTGATCTTCTTGTGCTTTCGTCCAGTTGTATGTTTCTGTAAGATATCCACAAATGCTGGCTTTTTAAATTACTAGGAAACACTGGCTTTCGATTATAATCTTGATGTTTTGTTTGATATTATATTAATTACATGAATTTAATGGTTAAATGTAATTTAACCCAGTCATGCAAATATATTCAATTGCATGTAGCCCAACTCCGCCAGTGATAGTCATCTTAATAGTATTAATCGGGTTAGTTTGAAACTGAAACAGTCTTCCGTTTATTACTATCTTATTGTCATGTACAATGACATATTGACATGTTCAAATGCATACTACTGCAAATTTAAATTGCAAAGGACAAAAATAGCTCTGCCACACTAATTATATAATAATAATGTATATATCATCTACTATAAATTTAATGTCAGCTCTCAGGTAACCCTCAACATAACCAATTTCAGATTTTATACAGATATATAATGGTTAAACAGATAGCTATAGTACTGATCCTTCTAATGACAACAGTGGAGAAAGGAGGAAATAGATATGATGTAGTCATGACTAAATGCTGCAGAAAAAGTGCCATGAACCCCTCTATGGCGTCTCCCTCTCCCTCTCCGTCTCCATCAGTATCACCCCTTACAATACCTCTAATTGCTTCTCCAGCGAATTCACCTTATTTACTCACCTACAGGGGCAGAGGTGGGCAGTAAGAAGCCACGGAAGGAACACCGTCTCCTTAGATGTTTATTATGTGTTTACTAGTCCCTGCTTGCTGCTTTTTTTCGGAAAAAAACCTAAAAGCTATATAAGCTATGTTTCTCTTAACTCTGATCATAAGTTGTAGTAACTGCATCTATATTTGTTTGCAAATAATACTCTATCGCATGCTTGAATTTCAATATACTGGATTTTATGTACTTACTATAATGGGTTACCTGATATAATCTTCAGCTGTGCAACATATTATGATGAAGAGATTCAATTAAATTATATTAGCTTAAATGTAGTTACAGAAATAAGTTGATAGCGAAATCAATATCAAATATAGATATATAAACCGTACAGTACATCTCATCAGACCAATTCTGAAGGTCCGGGAACTAGAAGGGTCTTTCTAGTTCCACAGCTGACATTCACAGTGTTCATCAAGAGAACTTCTATTAGAAATTTAGTTAATTAACCTCTGCTGATAATAACCTAGTGCGTACTTCACTGAACTGTTCAAAGTCCATGCAAGGCTAGACTACTAAAATTTTGGAGAACTGGTCTTGATAGGAGCCCAGATGTCAGCACCGTTGGTACCAGCAACACCAGCAGTACAAGATACTGGCACGATACATAAACCTTTGCTTCTCAAATTGTATGATTCCGATTCCTTCAAAACAATATACATACATCAAGTTACATAATTTCAGGTCATTAAGTCATGATCAACGCCCTTCGCCTTCACATATATATGATTAAACACAACTCCCTGTATGGATATATTACGTAATATCTGATATTGGGTGCACTGTGAGATCACGTCAAATAATCTGTTTCAAGAGAGTTTAGGCTTATCAAATCCGAAAGGATTTAGACTTATGATGAAGGTAATGACATCACCACTTAATGAATAGAAGGCATGACGAGGAAGTGGACCAAATGATGTTTAACGGAATACTTGAATGTAATAGGCTATTAATATGAACCTTCTGACTGATGAAACCTTACCTGTATATTTCTAGCTGATGTACTATGGAGATAAGGAGCACTCAGCACCTGAAACAAATCAGAATTGTCACTGACAAAAAATCAGAATTCTAATTCTTCATCAATCGTCACAAGCACAAGAATATCTTTGGCACATGACCATTATCTGAGAATGATATACATTTAAGTTTCACAACTCGTCATTAAACAATTAGTAATGTGTTTGTCCTCGAACATTTCCATAGAAAGAAAAGAACAATATAAAGAATAATGACTTTTTAAGCTTAAATAATTAGTAATGTACATGTCTGGCTGATCATTAAAGGTTTTCTGGGGAAACAAGGAGGTGTGCGTTAACTTCTAAGGGATATCCTCTTCAATTCTGAGGATGACTTTTACAAGCAGTATCAACATTTAGATTTAAAAACTTTACTACTCAAAGGTGATTACGAGGAGATTTATGGGGAACAACAAGAAGGATTTGAAGTTAAGGGAAACAAGTATCATTTTAAGTGAGAAAGTCCATAAATGGTATCACTTAATTTTTCTCAGTTTTAATTTCATAACTTTAAAATGTGATGGAGTGTTTCTGTTTAAGAAGTCAGGGCTTTGTCTCTGTAAGTTAAATAAATTGGGGTAACCTATAATAAAACAGGAGATAAATTTTTGAATCTGTCAAGGAAAACATTGCTTGTTAGCAGCTAGGTCAATGCTCACCGGAAAGCCTAATTGGTTATAGCCTTTTAAATTAGGCACAAATACAAGAATTTATAGACACCCCCGGACAAATATAAAAATTTAAATGAGTATGATAGCCTGCCTACAAGACAGCCAATAAATACGCTCATTTTTAGAGAACAGTATATTTCCCCAGAACTCTACTGAATTACTAAAGATTAATTGCCTCTATTCTTAAGAAATCAACCACAATCTTGTTATTCATAAGCCCAAAGTTCCTTTTTAATAAATTATTGAGCTTATAGTTAAAAATTGTATAAGCTCCCCCAGCTTTAGATTTTACAGAGATTGAATATTAGGATTAAGATGTCATCCAACTACAACCGAGTAAATAATTGTTATTGTCGAGTGAGCACAAGAGAAAAAAAGTAAAAGCGCGCATTTTCTCAAAAAAAAAGAGGGGGAAATGGACAAATTTAATTAGGGAACTCTCTGACTGGATGATAACATGTGTAACAATTTACAAAATGCAATAGAAGACGAAACCTTGACTTGTTCATGAAGGAAGCTTATATAGTCCATTGCCTCTAGCAGGACAGAAGCTGTATCCGTCTGCATGAAATTTAAAGACACAGTTTAACATTAACAATTTGTTTTTGATAATTCTCCTATTCTTCATGATTCCAATAGTAAGCTGACATTTCTCAGTTTCATGTACCTTCCCAAAAGGTGAAACAAGCTGCTGAAGAGCCATAACTCGTTCACCAATCTTCTCTTTCCTCTCCTGTCACCAGGAAAAAATTTATCTACATCTTAAAAATAACAATATACTGAACTTGTGAAAGTAGATCATGCCACTCCTATAAAAGGATTGCAATTTTTTTGCTTAATCTGACGAAATAATACCTCACAAACACGCCAAAACCAACAACGATAAATTATCTTCTACTTAGAAGAGTCAGGGATCCCGACAAATAGTTTATAGGACATAACACATAAATTTCTTAGAATGACTACTTAATAACTACTCACATCCTTCCTTTGACTAGAAAGGTGCCAATTTTTTTACATATTTTTGAGAATGAGTGTCATAAAAAACCTAACCAAAATCAAGTCCATAAAATGTGTTACTGACATTGTTAAGAGGGTTGTGGATTAAAAACATATTTCTTTGAGATTCTGCTTCACAAGATAGAAATTAAGGAACTTAACCTTATGTCTTCTGCATCAAATTCAGCTTGATTAGGAAAGCCAAGGCTTCTGCTCAATCCTCATATTGACAATATATATATATATATATATATATATAGTCTTAAAAATGTGTTACTAAGATTTTGAGCAAAGTTGTGGATTAAATATATATTTGTTTAAAATAATGCTTCACAAGTACAAGCTAACGAACTTGACTTTATTTCTTCTGCATTAAATTCATCTTAATTGTGAAAGACAACTTTAATGTTCAATCCCCATATTGACAAGATTTACAGAACAAGATTCATTTTTTTTCTTGCCAAGTAACATTAATTTCTCTTGTACTCTTTTATACAAGAAATATGTTGAAAAAAAGACAGAGAATGATACCTTAGAGGATAATGATGTAGAAGTCTTATGACGTTTTTCTGTCAAAGAAGAGAGGCTGCTCTGGTCGATGGAAATGGGGCTTCTCTTATGTTGCATCGTCTTTACACCTTTACAATTCTTTCCTAGCTGTGTAAGTGTTTGAAGTCATACGTATGGAATGGGAAGAAGGTAGGAACACGAAATCTTCACTAGATGAACTCAAAGATATTATGATGACAAATAGGAAATCAAATTCTATTCTGCATCTGTTTCCATCAGCTTCCTTAAACAAAATTCTAGCATAATATTAACAACATTTCAAGAACTACATGTCATAATACTGATTAGATCTTCCTAACCAAGTTTAAAAATGGTGATTAAACAAATTAACTAGCCACCTACTACATAAGAGCTTACTTCTGGATTGTACATAGCTTATAAGGACTGGTACCATATGCTAATTAAAAAATAATTTTATTTATTCTATCCAAATGTTTGTTCTCTAAGTATATTGTATATCATTCAAATACAATTTATCAACTCAATGCTCACGGACAGGACTGTGCCACCTTCAGTGCATGCTTCATTACCTTGTGATGATCTTATTATATTCATGGCTTCCAATTTAATCAACAATACATAGCAACTAGCATCACAAGTAGATGGATATAATTTCAAAACAAACTATTTCTTTATCCTGTCATCATCCATACTACATATGGCACAAATAACCAACCTCAGAAACTTCATAACAAACAGCCATCGGTTAGCCAAAATTAATCATTTTTGGAATCTACGTCATCTATTGATTTAGTCAAAGAACAACTCAAGTAGGGTCACTACTAGACAAACCCGAAAAGCATACCCCGTATGTCTCCCTCCAAAGTGAGGTCTAGACTTAGATAAGATGTAAGCAGACCTTATCTCTATTATGAAAAATAAAGGGTTTTTTCAGAAAGACCACCGGTTTAGAAAAAAGCAGGGCCACAACCCACAATTCATGGCATAATTCAGACAATTGAACATCAATTTGAAAATAATATAATGAAGTATGATATCACAATTAAAATGATTGTAAACTCAGAAACAGACAACCAATATTGAATAATTTGTTAGGAAACTCAACAGCAACTACATTAGAAAAAAGAGTAGATATTGCTATATTGGCAAAAGAAGGACATTACAGTGCATAAACTTAAACATCAACTGGTCAAATGAATTCATTATTGTCTTCCTATATCTATATAAAGTCCTGTTCTACTTGTGAAATTATGGCTCTGCCATCTGTCAGAGGCCATCTAAGTCTTAAAGTAACAAATGCATGAAACTAGTTTTCCTCTCCTGACTATGTGAATGAGATTGAGAGCAACATAAATCAAAGTTATAATTAATTTAGCGGCCCCCATTCCCAATTGCGTACCATTCATACACTTGATTATACAAAATTATTTCATCTTATAATCTTTGTTTAGTGCCTAAGCACTTTCATATACTAAAAAGTTCAATATAACACACACTGTTGTTAAAAAAATTAATAATACCAAAATCCTTCCTTTAGGCCAACTACAAGAGTGGCATAAAGGTACAAATTTGGACCGATTTGGACCGAAATCGGTCCAAATTCACTGAACAGTGGCCTAAATTTCGGTCCAAATTTGGACCGAGATTAAAATAATAGTTTTTAATGTATTTCTTTTAGTTTTATTACATAAAGTTTTGATTTCGGGTATTTATAAATGCAATTAACCGATATTAGGATATTATTATTATTTATTTAAATAATAATTTAAATTAAAAAAATATTTAAACGTAATTAAATAAATATCATTTCATTTCTTCAATTCAAATTACGAATACATTCAAACATTAAAATAAAGATTACAACACATAAAACTTAATTTGAAACACAACATAAATGAAAATGCGATGAGAACTAAATTATTAATTTAGTCCGACAAATTAAATCGACTTTCTCCAAAATAGTCAAAATATTGCCCGTAACTATTTTCCATTTGAAGTTTAATTATAATTCTATTATTCATTTATTAACAATTTTAAAATAAAACAAGTAATTAATAATAATACAAAAAATATAAAGATAATATCTTATATCATACAAAAATAATATATTTATTATTATAAGACCTTAAAATAATTAAACAAATATTTTAAGATTTAGACCGAAATTTAAACTGTTGGAGTTGGAGAGAGATTGGGTCCAAATTTGGGCCGAGGTTAGGTTCAAATTTGGACCAAACTCTTGGAGTTGCTCTATTATCTGCTTAAGAGAAATAGGTGCAAATATAAAATCGAATATACACCAATAGGCCTCGATTATAGTCAGAAATTATCATAGCCACTAATATACTAATTTCAAAAGATTTACTACACAAACATGCAAATTCACTAAATATACAAATAAATTTTATAACAGAGCCCAAACAGATCATATGACATGTCGTACATGAAATATGCAACTCCTATAAACTAAAAACAAGTAGGAGTATAACTTTTTGGCAATTAAATATAATTTGTGTTTCTTAGTTTGCTTTTAACCTTAACTAAACATATGTTGAAATTTAAGAAGCTACAAATTCCAGCCCAGAAATATTATCAAAGCAGTTCCATAGCTTATAAGCATGAAAAAGATAACACATCTCAGTCGAATGAATCTTTTTTTTATAAAGTAAATAAAATTTACCTTGAATGTAGGCTTTGCATTACAGATGATCAACAATGCTTTCTGGGTATGTTCAATCAACTATTTTCATAAAAACAAGTAGGCTCTAAGTCTGATACTGAGCTCAAGTTTAGTATGAGAATTTGGAGAGTTTGTAGAGTGAGAGAAAGAAGTAATGAATGAGAGAGGAGGGAAGGGAGTTTGAAAGTGTTGTGTGTAGTGTGCACTATTATTACGGTACTAGTATAAGGGTCAATTAATTTATGTTGATTGTAACTTAATACTCCATTACTAATGAAAATGTGGGCAATTTATTTTGTTTTTCTTTTTAGTAGTAGTATATTCTGACAGCTAATGTACAACTATGAGCGAGTGAGATAGGCAGAAAATATAGCTGTTTAATTCATTCACCTTCTTTTTTTTTTGACAGGATTCACCTTCTTTTTACCGTGCTTGAATATGACACCCTTTAATTTTATTTTGATTAGACCTTTTAAGATCAGGAGCATCAGCTTCTCCCAACTCTTTTCTTCTAGTTAAATACACTTTGCACCCTCAAATAAAGTTGAAAAAACAATTTTGTACCGGAACTTTCGGAAATACAACTCGCACCCCTCAACTTCAACTTACTAATTCAGTATGCACCCTTTTGCAGATTATAATTAAAATAATAAGGGGTAAAACAGGAATTTCATTTTAAAATGTAAATAAATTTTATTTAGAATTTTAAAAATAAGTTAAAATATTTATAAAATTGATTTCTTGTATATAAAATATTAATATTGATCAGAATATTTTCATTAAATGCACTTTAAAATCATAACGACGTCAAAGAATTTAAAATGAAATAATTACATTAAATTAAGTATATAATTAAAATATAAATAAAAAATTATTTTGAATTTAATTTTGGTAGAATTGTATAATTTTTGGCGTTAGTAATATAACTAAAATTCAATACTCAAATATATAATATTATTCAAAAAATTTAAAGTTATTATTTTATAGCTATAATAATAAATTCAGTTTTTAATATAATCTGGAAAATAAAAAATTTAGTTTAGTTAATATTTTACTGAAATTCTCATTCTACCCCTTATTTTTTTAATAATAATCGTCGAAGGGGTGCTTTCTGAATTGGCGGGTTGTAGTTGAGGGGTACAAACTCGGTTTCCAATACCCTTGATACATATTTGTTTTTGAAACAAAATAACAGGGTGCAAAGTGCATTTAACCCTAAAATTTATTAGTTGTACCTTGTAGCATGAACTAACAGGGTAAACCAGCCAAAGTGTTCGCGAGTTGGCTGAGCCCGGTTCGTAAAATATTCGAATTCGATTCGGTAATAATTAAGGCGGGTTTGAGCTTTTAGAATTATTTACCGAGTCAAATTCGAGCTTTAAATTACTCGGCTCGTGATGTTCGCGAGCTTTATCGAGGCTCGTTATTTTTAATTTTTTATATTATAAATACATTTTTATTTAAATATTTTATATTATATTTATTTATATTATATTTAATTAAATTTGAATTCAAACCGAACCAATCATATTTCGATTTTTTGTTAATATTTACTAAAATCAATTTAAGCTTTCGAGCTGAACTCGAGCATATCGAACATTTTATGAGCCTAATTTCAAGCTTGAAATTGAAATTTTGGTCGAACTCGAATTTCAACTTTTTCAATCGAGTTCGAGTTAACCTATCAGTGTACGACTCGGCTCGACTCGATTACACCCCAAACATAGACCTTCCTTTTATAACGGAACTAACCCCAATCGCTCTAAATACTTATCACATGTGATGTACTCGCGGATAATTTAAATTTTGAACTCAATAATACTTTTAGTCGGTGTTATAAAAAAATTGGGATCAGATCGCTTACGCTACCAAATTAGGATTAATCGGAAACTTAAAATTAATTGGAAGAAAATTTGGATTTATTTTAAAATTAAAATATTATTTATTATATCATTATGATCATATTATTATATTATTTATTATATTTGGGTTATAGTGCATATGTTGGTTATAGTGTCCAGTCTAATTTATTGTTGATCGCCATTAACGACATTCCTTCTAGGAAAAAAAATTTATTATTATAAAACCGGACAAAACTCTGATTCAGGAGATGAATCTGGGAATTGCTCGTCACTTCTGATTTCTAGTTAAAGGTTGGTAATGGCTGGTGGATATTCGCTTAACTCCTTCCAATAAATAGAAATGTTTATTAGTTATTTAAAATTTTGTCCGGAAAATGTCCTTTGTTATTGATATTTGGAAATCAGTTATATACTTGCTAGGCATTTTTGGCTCACTCTTGCTTTGTAAATTTTTTATTCTTTCAGAAACAAATGAAGAGAAAAGTGAATAGCTTTTAATAGACAGCAGAAGTTAGAAAGAACTCCTCTGCAAGAGGATGAAGATGTTACAAAAATAAGACAAGGGAATTAGTACAAAGGTATTTAAACTTGTATTTCAGTTATTGTAAATTTTAGAAGGTTAGATTCTTGTTTCATACCATAACCTGTAAACGATCCGGAGTTAAGGGGTCATTGTATATTATTCTGTATTATGTAAAGATTATTTAGTAACACCAAATCTTGACCCCGGATTTGGGCTGTTACAGTAGATATTCGAGAAGGAAAAGGAAAGAAGGAATTTAAGGCGGTGATGGATTTTATCTAAGAAGAAATTATACATGGATAGATTTCCTTATTGTAATAGAATATGGTTCCTTATTGATTGTGTAGATGTGCTCTATATAAAGCACATATTAGGTTCATGCTATAAGTATTGCGAACATTGTTATATCATTCGCATAACCTAACGGCTCTGAAGGATATTTGTTCATCCTTTTGAGAAAGTATGTTTGTAATCAGTTTTTATCTGTTAATATAAAAACTGTTGATTCTGTTGAAGTTTTGTCAAATTGATTGTATAAACTGTATTAACCCCTCTACAGTTAATTACGAACCTAACATATACACTATTTACTATTTAGTATAAGTACATCTTAGTTATGATCGACGTGCTATATTTAATATTTCACTTTCTGCATCTCAAATTATTTGTTTTTTTAATTCTTCTTCCCAGCTAAGTTAATCATATTTTGACTGAGTATAACCTCATTTTTTACAAATTTTAGAAATTGAAAAATACAATTTTATCGAGGAATAAATTTAATAACTTATTAATAAATAAAAATTATTTTTAATTATATGACATATATCATGTTGAATATATTTGAGATTTCATGTCTAATATGTTTCATGTTTAGTTCTCAGATCTTAACTAACAGGAAATATCAGTACTTACTGGAATCAGAACTTACTGGAAATCAGAACTTAAGGATATCAGAACTTAGATTATCAGAAGATAATATCAGAAGATGGATATCAGAACTTAAGTACTGGAGGACTTACAGTTAAGGAAGGAAGCTGATTTACAGGAAAGAAGATAGAGACTAATACAAGAAGAAGATATTCAAGGAAAAAGTTCAAGGACTTGAAGAATTATAAGATATCTGATTGATATATTTTAGGAGACAGAATTATATTCCATATCAACTAGAAGTTATCTTGTAACTGTGTGTCTATATAAACACAAACATAGGTTTACTCTATAGGAGTTACGATCATCGAAAAGATCATGTATTGTAACCTAGCAGCTCTCGTGATATTTGTTCATCACTGAGATAGAACAGTTCCATTGTAACAGAGTTTGTTATATCGAATACATCTGTTTTCTGTTACTTGTGCTTTAAATCGATTTGATTGTATTCGGCACTGTATTCAACCCCCTTCTACAGTGTTATGTGACCTAACAAGTGGTATCAGAGTCTATTTGTTAACACACATAAAGTAAAGATCCAAAACAATCATGTCTGAAGAAGCAGAAAATCCAACCAAACCCGCTAAAATTGAAGAAACTCCAAAGACTCAAACCCATAGTCGATATGAGACTATCAGGGTTCCCATGCTGAGACCGTCTGAATATCCCATATGAAAAGTGAAGATGGCAATATTTCTGGAAGCTACAGATCCAGAATACCTTGACAGAATTAATGAAGGACCGCATAAGCCAACCAAACTCTCTGTTGTAGTTGCAGATCAGCCAGCAAAGACCATACCAAAGGAGAAAAGTGAATACACAGCTGAAGATATCTCATTAATTGCCAATGATGCAAAGGTAAAGCATTTGCTGCATAGTGCCATTGATAATGTCATGTCAAATAGGGTAATTCACTACAAGACTGCAAAGGAGATATGGGATGCTTTGGAGACAAGGTGTCAGGGAACTGATGCAATCAAGAAAAACATGAGGACTATACTCACTCAAGAGTACGAGCACTTTGACTCAAAAAGTGATGAGTCATTAACTGACTTATATGACAGGTTTGTCAAACTCTTGAATGATCTATCACTGGTGGACAAGGAATATGATATTTAAGATTCAAATCTAAAATTCCTTTTAGCTCTTCCTGAAAGTTGGGATTTGAAAGCTACTATTATAAGAGATTACTATGCTCTTGATGAAACTACTCTTGATGAAATTTATGGAATGCTCAAGACTTATGAACTTGAGATGGATCAAAGAAGCAAGAGACATGGGAGAAAGTCAAGAACAGTTGCTCTTAACATTGAGGAGGAATCCCCCAAAGTGGTTGTCTTAAAGAAAGGAAAATGAAAGGCTCTCATCATAAAGTCTGATTTAGAATCATCAAGTTCTGATGATGATGATTCAAAAACTGAAAGTCTACCTGAAGTAGATGCTGATGAAGAGATGATGAAGCTGTGTGATCTTATGGTGAAGGGTATCACAAAGATAACATACAGAAAATTCAGAAGAGGAAAGAAGTTTTCCAAGATAGGTAGAAGTTCGGATAAGAAGGGCTTCAGAAAATCTGAAGGTAAAGGAGGAAAGTCTGACAGAGGAGATTACTCAAATGTCAAATATTACAACTGTGGTGAGAAAGGCCACATATCTCCTGAATGCAAGAAAGGAAAGAGTGATAAAGGCAAGGCACTTGTCACAAAGAAGAAAAGCTGGACAGATACCTCAGATTTTGAAGATGAGGAGAACTATGCCCTAATGGTAAATACTGATAGCAGTTCTGATGCTGCTGAGTAAAAGGTACCTCAAACAACTTATGCCTTTCATACTGATGATATTACTGAGTTGAGATTATATCTTAAAACCATATTTATTAGCTATAGAGATCAAACTTTAACATGTGAAAGATTAACTTCCGAAAATCTTGCTTTTAAAAAGAGGAATGATTATTTAGAAAAAGAGTTAGTTATGTTCCATCAAACTCAGAAGGATAGGGATGATGTTTTCTATGTAAGAGATGAAGTGCTAAAAATGAATAAATCTCTAAAAACTGAGTTAGAAAAGGAAAGAGAGATTATCAGGACTTGGACTAACTCTGACAGAGCAACTCATGATATACTAAGTAGTGGAAACTGGAAAGAGGGCTTAAGTCATGGAGATGAGAAAAGTGAAAAAGGAACTGAACAAGTTAAGCCAATTATGGTTAAACAGACTACTAAGCCAAAGGTAAATCCTGTTAAATTTGTGGCTAAAACTGTAAAGTCTGATTCTAAAGAGATGAAAGATATTGAAACATAAGTGATAGCAGAGTCAACTTCTGACAAATTAGAACAGGACAAACCAACTGAAGTTAACATAGGCTTAATGACAAAGAAGCAGCTTAAACATAAGCTGAAAGAAATTACCAGTGTAAACAAGGTAAAGGAAGTTAGGAAAAATAGGAATGGAAAGGAAGGTATGAATAAAAGCAACAATTATATGCCTGTTCCTAATGCTCCTAGAAAGAAATGCTATAACTTTGGAAACTCTAACCATCTGGCTTCTTTTTGCAGGAAGAATAAGAATATAAACTCATTACCTTCTAAGTCAGGATTTAAGAGTCAGTCTGTTAGGTTTAAGGCACAAAACCCTTGTTTTTATTGTGGTAGTATATGGCATTCCGTTTATACTTGTAAGGAATATCATAGTTTGTACTATGATTATTATCAGATAAACCTTCTTTGAAGAAAGTTACTTTAATTCCTTCTAGTGTAAAGTATGATGCAAACTCTGATACTGTCAATACTGATAAGAAAAATGTTAGCATAAAATCTGATATTAAATCCGCTGCAAATGTTAACAAACTTAAAAAGGCCAAAGGATCCAAGCAAGTCTAGGTCCTTAAAACTAACCTTTAGTGGTCTTTGTGATTGCAGGGCAACAGGAAGAACATCCTAGTTCTGGACAGTAGATGTTCAGGACATATGACTGGAAATAAAGCCCTGCTATCAAATTTTGTGGAGAAAGTTGGCCCAGGAGTTTCTTATGGAGATGGCAACATTGGGAAAACTTTGGGATATGGCAAAATCAATATTGGGAATGTCATCATTGAAGCAGTAGCTCTTGTCTCAGGACTTAAACATAATTTGTTGAGTATAAGTCAAATCTGTGATAGAGGTTATCATATGGATTTCTTTGAAGAACACTGTGAAGTTATAAGTATTTCTACAGGAAAAGTGGTTCTGAAAGGATACAGGCATGGTAACATTTATGAAGCCAGACTTTCAACAAGTACTGATGGTTCTGCAATCTTTCTGTTGAGTAGAGCATCAATTGAAGAAAGCTGGAATTGGCACAATAAACTCTCTCATTTAAATTTCAACAATATAAATGAGCTTGTAAAGAAAGATCTTGTGAGAGGACTGCCAAAAACAGTATTTGCTCCTGATGGCCTTTGTGATTCATGTCAGAAGGCAAAACAAAGAAAATCTTCTTTCAAGAGCAAAACTGAGTCATCAATTTTTGAGCCTTATCACCTACTGCATGTTGATCTATTTGGTCCAGTCAATGTCATATCTATTGCAAAGAATAAATATGCTATGGTTATAGTGGATGAGTTCACAAGGTACACATGGGTGTACTTCTTGCACAAGAAGACTGAAACTGCATCTATCCTAACTGATCATTTCAGGCAGCTGGATAAATTGATCAAAGGTTCTGTTAAAATCATAAGGAGTGATAATGACACTGAGTTCAAGAATTCAATCATGGAAAAGTTCTGCAAAGATCATGGAATCAAACATGAATTTTCTGCACCTGGAACTCCACAGCAAAATGGAGTTGTAGGAAGAAAGAACAGAACTCTCATTGAAGCTGCACGAATAATGCTTGATGAAGCAAAGCTACCAACCTATTTTTGGGCTGAAGCTGTGCAGACTGCTTGTTTTACACAAAATGCTACACTTATAAACAAGCATGGAAAAACACCATATGAGATGGTGAAGAATAATAAGCCAAATCTGAAATACTTTCATGTATTTGGTTGCAAGTGTTTTGTTCTTAAGACTCATCCTGAGCAGCTGCCAAAATTTCATCTAAAAGCTGAGGAAGGAATTTTTGTTGGATATCCACTTTCCACAAAAGCCTTCAGAGTCTACAATTTAAGAACAAGAGTTGTCATGAAATCTATCAATATCTCTTTTGATGATAAGAAGATTACTGGACTTGAAGATTTTGATGATAATGATCAGCTCAGATTTAAGAATGAAGATTTAAATTCTGATCCTGAAAATTCTGATCCTGTAAGTTCTGATGGATTAAATTCTGATGTCATTGAAACTATGGTAACAACTCCAAAGGAAAATGCACCTGTCCAGAGGGAGCAAGCTAAAGATCCTACCACATCTCAAGACTCTCGAGAAGCATCAGAACCTGTTACTGGCTCTTCAAGTTTTAATTCATCTAGTTCTGACGAGCCAAACTCTGATAATAATGGAAGCTCTGATTCTTCAACTCCTGAAAAATCAAATTCAAATTCTGAAGTCTCGGAGAGCATAACTATAGGGGAGCATCAGAAGATGCTGATGGAGACAACATGGATCATGGGGGAGGATCTAGTTCTAGAGATCAACTTCCATCTACAAGGACGTGGACTAAAACACATACACATTGGAGATCCTGAAGCAGGTGTCAGAACTAGAACTGCAACTTCAAATGAATGTCACTATCATTCTTTTCTATCTTAGACTGAACCAAAGAAAGTGGAAGAAACTCTTCAGGATGCTGATTGGGTGCAAGCAATGCAGGAAGAGTTAAATGAATTTGAAAGAAATAAAGTCTGGACCCTAGTGTCAAGACCAAAGAACAGATCAATTGTAGGTACAAAATGGGTGTTCAGAAACAAAACTGACAGTGATGGCATAATTACAAGGAATAAAGCAAGACTGGTTGCTAAGGGCTACTCTCAACAAGAGGGTATTGATTATGATGAAACATTTGCACCAGTTGCTAGATTAGAATCCATAAGGATCTTTTTGGCTTATGCTGCTCACAACAAGTTTAAATTCTTTCAAATGGATGTGAAAAGTGCTTTTCTCAATGGAGAATTGGAAGAAGAGGTATATGTTGAACAACCTACAGGCTTTGTAGATCCTAAATATCCCAATCATGTATACAGGCTTGACAAAGCACTTTATGGCCTTAAGCAAGCTCCAAGGGCATAATATGAGACTTTAGCTCAATTTCTTCTGGAAAGTGTGTTAGATCTCACACACTGTTGAAGGGGGTCGAATATAGTGTTTATCACAATCAAATCTAATATAAGAACACAGAAAATAGATTTTATCTAACATAATAAACTCTGTTATAATATGGAACTGTCCTCTCTCAGTGATGAACAAATTATCACGAGAGCTGCTAGGGTTACAATGAATAATAACTTCAATTATGATAACACTTATAGTGTAAACCCTATATCTGTGTTTATATACTACACAGTTACAAGATAAATTCTAATTGATATTGAATATGATTCTGCTTCCTAAAATATATCAACTAGTTATCTTTTCTTCCAAGTATTCTATTCTTCATAGAATTCCTTCTTCATGCATATCTCTTCTTGCGTTTGTCTTGATCTTCTTTCCTTTCAATCAGCCGCCTTCCTTATCTGAAAGTCTCCTTAAGTCCCGATATTATCTCCTGATAAATTAAGTTTTGACAACTTAAGTTCTGATATCTTAAGTTCTGACTTCAGTATAAGTACTGATTTCTTGTTAAGTACTCATTTGTCCTGTTAAGTAAGATCTGAAAACGAAACACAAATCATATTAGTCATGACATTATCAAAAATATATCTAACAATCTCCCCCAACTTATAAATTAGCATAATATATAAGTTTAACAGATATTTGATGATGTCAAAAACATTAAGTACAAATGCATGAAAATTTGACTAGATAACTACAACTTACAGTCCTTGTAGCTTTACCATCCTCAAGGTCTGATAACAGCTTTAGTCAGTATACACATCAGAATTTAAGCAGTTATAGATCTTTAACATGGCTTCAATTACTGATCTCTTTGATATCAGGAGTTGTTCTGAGATAGTTCTTTAACAAACATCTCTCAGCATATTCAAGTTCATTAATCATCCTCCTTTTAGCATTCTTCAATTCAACTGTATCTTCACCAATTTGAAAGATAGAAGCCCTGAGATCATTTATTCTGGCTTTCCTTATATCTGATCTAGTCTGATTAAATATGCCTTGTCAGACTCAAGATTGAATTCCTCAGCCTTATAACCCAGAAAAGTAGTTATAATCTTAGCAGAGTTAGGCTTCATCTCGACAATATCACCTTTGTCAGACTTTACAGAGTAAAGCTTCTTCTGTCTTTGAATTTGAGTCTTCAAATAATTTGCAGCACCATCTGTTAATCTGTTCTTCACTTGAAGTAAGAATAGAACATGTTCCAGTTCCTCAAAATACTTCAGTGGTATAGCATTCTGCCTAATATGGTATACCCTTCCATCTGTCATAAAATATAACAAGATGTGTTCTTTCAAAAATGTATGGTAAACCATCTGTATAGATTCAAGCTGATTCAATATTTCAGGAGTAGCTCCAACACCTGGTTCACTTAAAGAAGTTGGATCATTGGTTGTGTTCTGTATACTTCTTTCATCAGCACTACCCAATCCAGATTTATCTTTGGCTTCTTTTCTTGTAACAGCTCTTGCTTCAAAACCACTTGTTGTAGTCTTCAAAGATTGAGTCTATTTAGCTTTGGTGAATCCTGATAGGAGTAACTTTGAAGGTTTAACATGAGCAATGTCAGAGGTTTCCCTTTCCTTATCTTCTGATATCAAGCCAACTTGAGCTAAGTCAGAGGTTGCTTGCTTTACTGTTATATTAGAATTTACTATATCTTGACTCTGAACAACATGAGCCATGTCAGAGGTTGTTTGAGAAATCTTCCTTTTTATCAGAGTAAGACTAGCATCTTCATCAGATATTTCTTCATCCACAAATGGCACATAAACCTTTACAGGTTCATCAACTTTTTCTTTGCCCTTGGACCTTGGATCTATCTCCACTTGTGATTTGGCTTTAGTTGCCTCAGGATTTGTTCTTTCTTTTATCACAATGCCTTTAGCCTTAGGAAGTTTCTTTTCAACAACAAAAGCTTCAGATTTGGAGTTGACTTTTTCTAACTTAAGTCTAGCTTCTTCTTCCTTTAGACTCTCAAAGTCCATTCCTGGATTTTCTTTCAGAAATAATTATCTTGAAATTTCCTCATCAAGTTCCAGATGTTTATCAGAACTTATCCTTTTACCAGTATCAAAACTTATTCTTCTCCCAGTATCAGAACTTGTTCTTTGACTTGTAGTTCCAGCTTTGCTTGATGAAAAACCTTTACCTTGACCATGACCTCCACCCATTCCAGAGTTTCCCTGGTCATCTTTTTCATCATCCTTTCCCTTTAGTGTCTTAACAGTTTTGCATTTGGACTTAATTACTTTCTCCCCCTTTTTGGAATCAGTAGGTAAAAGAAGAGAGAGAAGCAATTCCACTGAGGATTGGATCTCATTGAGTTGATTTTGATGAGAAGCTTGATTCTTCAAAATTTTATCAATCTGAGCCTGTTGCTTCTCCTGAGTTTTCTCAATGTACTCAACTCTGTCAAAGGTAGGTTTGAAAAACCTTTTCTTGTCCAGCTTGACAAGCATATCTTGCTGATTTATGGATTCTTGAATCTTGTCTACCTTGGCCTGAGTTACAGATGGTTGACCTTGAAGGTGCCTTGTACTTAGTGCAGTAACTCTGAGCTGTGTCTTGAAATCATCATTGAGTAGCATCTCATCAGCTTTGGTCAAGTGGTCAGCAAGTATGGTTGAAGAAGGAACAAAATCAACTTTGTTTCATTTCTTAGTCCACTCCCTTCCTCTAGGAGTTTCACTCCAAGGTACTGGTGCATCTTCTCTAACAAACTTCCTGATTAATTCAGCTTTGTTTGGAGCTTGTTGAGGTGCATGTCCTGATGGACCAGCTACATCAGCATCTACATTGACAGCAGCTTCACCAGTAAATTCATCATTAGCAGCATCAAAACTTATAGAATCAGCATCATCAGCATCCTCTGATAAAAGAATAGTATGAGAGGCTATTGAGGCTTCAACATTATCCTCTAAGTGTTGATCTCCAACTAAGTTCTGATCAACAGCCAAACCTTGATGCCCACCTAAAATCTGATTTTCATCATCCAGATTCAGAATTGGTATAGTAGGAATATCTTCATTAAAATCAGCATCTAGAATTGGTGTTGTTGATGGAGTGATTTGAGTTGGTGGAGCTTCTAAGTACAAAACCTCAGGCACAATCAAGTTATGAATATCAATCTCAGCACTTGTACCCGGGTCATCAGTATGTACTTGTTCAATTATAGGTGACACATGAGGAGTAGGCACTCTGTCTTGAGCAGTTTCTGGTTGTGCTGAAGGAAGTAATTCAATAACAATTGGTTCTGTTGGGATCAGAGATTCCTGACCCCCTTCCTTAGCTGCTTCCTCATCTTCTGATTATGTCTCAACTGTGTCCCTATGAGCTCTTTGCTTTTTCTTTTTCTTCAAGGGTGGAGACACTGTAGGAGCTTTATCATCAGGATTTAGCTTTCTAAGCCTTTTGAGAGGCCTAGAACTCCCAGTTACAGTGTCTTTCTGAGAAGAGAACTTCTCAGCTTCTACTCCAACAGGTTCAGACATGGGAACCTGTTCCTCAGTGTCTGACTCATCTCTCAGAACAAGTTTCCTTCTCTTCTGTTGAGTCTGAGGTACTGTCTTAGTCCTCTTGGGTTTGGAAGATGAAGGCTTCACAGGATGTGCTGAAGGTTGAGATTGAGAAGACTGTGATGGTTTGAAATATGTCCTGATTGAGGGTTGAGTAGGTTGATGATTAAATCAGTGGTAGGTTGGGGTTCATCAGCAGAACAAAAAGTATATATAAGCTGACAGAATCTAGCAAAGTATACTACATTCCTATCCTCTGTCATCCTATCCCCTATGAAACCTAGCACAGCACTTGCAAAATCAAAGTGAGTTTGATGAATAAGAGCATACCCGATTTGCTGACTCATGATTGGAATAGCATCAAAGTTGGAGCATTTATTGGCGAATGCCTTAGTGATGCAATCAAAGAAAAAGCTCCATTCTTTCATGATATTTGCTCTTTTCAGTTGCCCAAGCTTTCCCAAACTTTTCTCATAACCCAAACTGGCCATAAGCTGCTGTAGAACATGGTCCTCCACTGTTGAGAATGTACAGCCTTCTGGTAAGTGGAGAGCTTTGCGAACTGCCCCAGGAGTTACTACATGTTCAACATCATTTACTTCAAATACGATGCTTGGAGTACCAGTAGCATCACCATCATCAAAAATCCCACTCTGCCAAAACGTCAGTACTTGTTGGCTTGAAATGGCTTGAGGTTGGGTCAAAGCATACCCAATCTCACTATTTGCTAAGAAATCTTGCACAAAGTACAAATCTGATGGAGCAACAGCCTTGTTCAAGATTGCAGCATAGTTATTTGGTACAAACTTGGCTCCATCAACAATTAAATCCTTGGGCGCCATCAGAAATTAGTGAGAAACTTGTTTTCCTGAAAGGTGTTTGTTGAAATGTCTGTAGAGTGAACCGTCAAAAAATGTGAGAGAATAAGAAAAGAGAGAGTGAAATAGAATAAAAATATGAATAAAAGATTTGAAAATATTGTATCTCTTTTACTTAGACAACCCACGTTACTGCAGTTAATGAGGAGTGGAACAGACCTTTACACCTGTCAAACATGCAGCAGTTAATGCAAAAGTTAACGGGCACGGTAAATAAGCAATTATGACTTTGCATGTTTAGTTTTTAAGAAAAAAAACTGCTCCCACTAAACAAATGATTATTACTGCTTTATCTCACATAAACCAATATTAAAAAATGTGACCGTTGAGGTAATGACAAAAAATAAACCAAGTAAATAAATACTGCCACGTCAGCATCAGAACTTGATTATAATCAGAATTTAAAAATCATCAGAATATGGCTTCTTAACTTGAAAAGTGAATGTTTATTCCTGTTATTCTTCACACAAATACTGATATGGGTACATCAGAACTTAATCATCAGAACTTGTCCTCAGAATTTATGCAACTAACACTTAAACAGTTCATCCAAAATAACATTTATCACCACAGTAATTTTCATCATTCATACGGAGTGTATGTGTGTGCATTAAACTAAATATCAGACAAAGAGTAAAGTCTGATTCACTTCAGTACATCTTAGAAATAAGGCATAACTAAGAACTTTGCTTAAAATCTGTCATTATTCTGAAGTCTACTATAGAATGAGTTCATGCATGATCCACCTCAACTGTTTTTGTGCTCATTTTATGCATCTTTTGAAATTCCTTTTTATAGTGGCTTCTCAGTGTAAGTGAGTCACAACTGCTTATCAGAATTTATGTTATTATCAGAGTATTTCTCCAGTAATCATAGAGTGTGAAAAGTCACCAAGAAAATTTTATGTTATTTTTCTAATGCATATTACTTAATATTAGCAATGCACTTGGGTCTTCCCTTCCACATTTTTTACTCTAGATCTCAAAGGAGTACCTGATTTTTATTTCTTTTCTTTTCTTTTTCTTTTGATAAGTGAGGCTTATCAGCACTTAGTTCATTCACCATATTTACTAACATCAGAACTTAACAAATAAGAAGCACTAGTCTAGTTTTTGACTTAGTAATAAGATACACAAAGTAAACTTAACTAAGCTCAATATCAGAATTTGCTTATGTTAAGAGATTTCCACATAAACGATTACTTCAGACATGGGATCTTTAGTATATTAAAGACTACTAGTTCAACATCTAGCACAATTATCCTCATTGGATTGAATAGTCACAGAAATATGCATATCACTATCAGAGTTTAGAAATTCACATCAGAAAACAATCAGCATTTAAGAAAATTTTCAATTTAGGCACAGAATTCACAAAGATAGTAATATCTGTAAATACTGATCATAAAGTCTGATGTATCGGAACATACACTAAGCAGATTTAGAAAAAGAACCTGAAACCATTCCAAGTTCATTTACCAATCTTGTAAAGGTTGCTTCACATAATGGTTTGTGAAGATATCTGCTAGTTGTTGATCTGTTGGAACAAAATGCAATTCCACTGTACCTTCATCCACATGTTCTCTTATGAAGTGGTACCTAATACTGATGTGCTTTGTCATTGAGTGTTGAACTGGATTACCTGTCATAGTGTTGGGTCCCAATGTGTTTGTAGAAGGGGGGTTGAATACAAACGTTACCAAATAATCGAATAAAATGCGGAATAAAAAATGTGAAACAAAATTCAAGTTAAATAAAAATATTATTAAACTTGAAATGTGTTACAACAACTGTATCGATTACAAGGTATTAATCTCAAATCAATTATTACAAATCTAGAATAAATTCGACATGAACTTTTTCTATTTTTGTAATTAAAAGATCAAATGCTAAAAAGCGATTTGAGATTAAGTTCTAGGGATTTTAATCCGCTAGATTGATACACAAGAACAAGATAAATAATTCTAGTGGTTTGGATTTAACATTAACAAACTAGAATTTTGATCTTGATGTAAGCAGAGAAGAAAATAAAATGTTTCAAGGCGGCTGCTGTGTGTTCTTTGTTCTTGAAATGTATTGGATAATGAGTTGCTGCTTCTCTTCTTCTATTTAATCAATCAGCTGAATCAATTGAATTGGAATGACAATCCTTTAAGCTTGTATGACTTTCGGTAGGACAATTGAATGAACTAGCAAGACAATCTGAATGAACTAGCAAGACAATCAGAATGAACTAGCAAGACAATCAGAATGAACTAGCAAGACAATCACCCTCCTGATGTAACTTTCGGTATGACAATGTAAAATGGCCTAGCATGACAATCGGTATGACAATCCAGATTGTCATGCTAGTTCATTTTCATTTGTTTTGCTGATTTAAGCCTTAAATTTAATCCAATTAAGCTTCTGAAAATTCCTAAAATTCCTAGAATTAATTCAGAATTAATTAATCAATTAATTCAATTAATAAATAAATTATTCTTCGCAGATATAATTTATTTTCTTAATTAAATTAGATGACTTAATTAATTAATAGAGAATTAATTCTAGTCTTGAGCAGCAACCATTCTTCTGCAAATCTTCTGAAAATCACTGAAAATTATGAATCAATTCCACCACTTCAACGTTGACACTCGATGTACTGTCTGGTTCATGAGTGACTAACTTCCGTGACGTTTCTTCATGTCTTGACTCTGACACTTTGATTTTCTTCAGATTAAATCCTTGTAATTAATGATACTCTGACGAGATCTCTGTCACTTGATTAAATCCACGATCTTGATTTATATCACTAAGGCATGATCAACTTCTTGAACTTCTTCCAGTGAATTAACTCCTCAAGTCTGTAGATGAACCTTGTCTCTGAATCCTTTGACAGATATTACTTTGCGAGATCTCTCTGACGGTCGATCCACTATTTACTTATTACATTCTTATTTGAGTTGAGTTGAATCCTCGAATATACAAATAGGCTATGACATATGACTTACAATCTCCCCCTATTTGTTTGTTAGACAATAACACACAAATACCTAGAGGATAACTCAACTAACAAATAAGAAAAAGATATAAACATACATGCAAAGTAAATAGCAGAAAAGTTATGGATGAGATTTAACATTTTCCAGATTCCAAGTAGATGTTCCTCTAGACTGAACATATCTTAAAGTAGTTCCATCTTCTTTTGTACAACCACATTTCCTGTTGAGAAGCCCATATCTCTTGCTTCTCCCCCTATGAGAATCAACTGATTAAAGAAGATCACCTTCGTTTTACCACCTCTCCCGTACAATAGGATCCGCAGATAAAAATCAATGGTACTCCCCTAACAGCTTCTTCCCTTACTAGGAAATCACCTTGTGTTTACCACCTCTCCCGTACAATAGGATCCGTAGTTACAAACAACAATGGTGTGGTGTAGTGTACATTTTTAGGATCTTTTTCTTCCTCCCTGCTATTTCTCCCCCTTAGTTGAGGAATCCTCCAAACTATTACTTAAGCTTTTATCTCCCCCTTAAAGAAGGAATGTATGCTGTCGTCTGAAGGAGTTCTCATATTTCACTTGGTTGGAAAAGAAATAACAAGTGTTTCTCTTTCTTCCTCACTGTGAGTGTGTGATTGTGTTTTAGTGTACCTCACATGTGTTTCACTCTTCTCTCCACTCGTGTTTACACTCATTCTCACAAGTGTATCACTCTTCTCTCATAGCTCCATAATCCAGCTGTACCTGCAAGGAAAATCACCTTAGCCATCCTTAAGGAGGTCACAGGTGGTGCAATGGGAGTTCACAAATCCCCATCCTTGTTAAACTCGTCAGATAAATCTGAGTCATAATCTACAAGTTGCTAGTTTCCCTTTTAGGGTTCCAGATTTGAATTCTGGGAAGGTAAACAATGATCCAACGATTTTAGCATAAAGATCAAAGTTCCCTTCTAATGTCTGTGAAGACACTTCCTTGTGACTCATCAGGTAATATCTGAATCATTGTCAACAAGTTGCCGATCTGCACCTATGTCAGATCCACTATCCGCAGATGCATCCAGGGGATTTAAGCCTGGGGAGGTAGACACTGACCACTGACATATGGCTTTTGGATCAGTATCCTCTCCTAACACCTGTAAAGGCAATTGGTCCACTAACGAACCTTGAACAATCGAATCTGACCTTAAAATGGTCGAAACTCTTGTTTCCGTCAACTCATCCTTTGTGTGTGTAACCTCTCCTTGTGCATCAAGAATTGATTATGTTTGAAGTGGTGACACTACATCGGATACCTTGGCCGACAGGCAAAATTCAATAGACTCACCCTGTTGAGAGAATGAATCTAGTAACTGTTTTTGTGCCTTTTCAGCCATTACATCTTTTTGAGAAGATGTATGGGGGCTAGCAGTTGTCTCGGTTTAAATACTACTCATCTATGTAGGAGACAGAGCTACTGGGTTGACTACAGAACCTTCCTTATGTGGTGCACTAGGCACTATCTCCCTTACGCTCATTCATACTACATTTAGTGGTAAGAGAGTGTTGGTTGGTTCTGTTTTTGTGTTTGTCTTTACAGTCTGGGATAGACGTTGTGGGTTTTCAACCTCATGACTGTCAATGAAAGAAAGTCATTGGAGACTGAACCTGTATCACAGAACATATGGTAATAGAGAGAAAATGATTTACAATAGTGATTTCAAAAGATTTTACATGAAATAAGAAATCACTAATGTAGAAAGAAGTTTGATTTTTGTTTTTCAATATGAATGAGTTTTTGATAAAATATTGATCACTTAGGGTAAAGTCTAAGTAATTCTCATTCATGTCAAAAGCTTACAAATATCTGCAACATAATGTTAACAAGATATCATTGACCGATACTTGTCAAGTACTTTAGATACTAATTGTTATGTTGCATAAACAATATACCACTGCACATATAAAACAATATGATTGTGCTTAGTGATAAGATAGTTATGAATATGACGACTCTACTAGTTCATATAAAATTATAACTTCTGTTAGAGTGCCATACCATGTCCTTGACGATTGCTTGAGCAGTACACTAGTTCATACCAACCTGAAGTGAGATTGTGAAGAAGAGATTGCATAGTCCAATAGATCTGCAGCTGCAAAGTCCATGAACTGTGGTGCACTGACTTCCTCTTTTAACTCACCAACCAGGAGTACACTTGTACACATCTTACTAGAGTACAATTCCAAGAGTAATGTGCAGCAGGTGTCTGATATGTCGTAATATTCTCAAGTCTAATCACTGGTGCTATATGTTGGATACTGCTTCCTGATAATAACCTAGCACAATATACAAAATTACAATGATAACATTCCCAGCTTGCAAACAGCCATATCCCTCAGATAAACCTTTGCTGTTATCTCCAAAGGTTATCAGGGGGCCAGCTTTCTCAATCACATTTGATAGCAGGGCTCTATCTCCGGTCATATATCTTGATGATCCACTGTCAAGAATCCACACTACCGGTTATACCTGTATACTGCCCTGCACTTCAAATGGATTAGACCTTCTTCGGAACCCAAACTTGGTTGGGCCCGGCATACTTGTAGAACTGTCCTTTGTCAGACAAAACAACATTTTTAATTTTAACGATCTCAACATTTTCAATGACTGAACATTTGACCTTGTAAATAGCCTTAACAAATTTCTGTTTAAGCTTAGGCACAAATGTCTCCTTTCTAGCCTTAGAAGGACTAGCAGTCTTAGACCTATCATGCTTCTTGTTATTCACATGCTGACGAGGAGTAGTCTTATCATTAGACACATGCTTACCATTAAAATAAGCATACATCATATTAAAAGCACAAGACATACAATTAGCAACACCACATGCTTTATGAGAGTGATTAATAGCAGGTAATTTATGCATGGTAGACATGGCATTATTGTTATCCAACTCATGTGTGTCTGAGTTAGTCTCAGTTGCTTTCACAACTTTGACTGGAACTTTCGACTCACTTGACTTGGAAACAATCTTCTCATAAGCATGATCCTCAGCACGTATTTCTTCTTGAATAACAGAAGAGGTCGCATCAAATGGTTCAACAATTGATGCTTTATAGAGGGGTTCATCAACACCCTTAAGCACATGTGGTACTTCCCTCCCTTTAGCACATACATGAGGAGGGGAGTTTATGCCTAATTCTCCAATAGCAGCATTGTAATCATAACCTATTCCAGATGTTTGATTAACAGCTTGCTTACTGTAGAACTCTTTAGCCTTCGAACAAGAATTGAAGTAGGCTCTAACCTTAGTCTCAAGACCGGTGATCTTGTCTTTGAGAATAGTTTCGAGTTTTCTATAACAGTCAACTCTATTCTCTAGAAAAGATACCTGTTCTTTTAATTTGTCTTGATTAATGTGCACAAGTCTTAATTCATTGACCTCTTTCTCAAGGTCTGTGATCTGTAAACTTAACAGTTCATTATCACGACGTGCACAATCTAAGTTACCTCTTAGATGATAAACCATTTCAGCATCAGAAAGTTTTACCTCTATTCTTGACGATGAAGCTTTTCCATCAATAGCCATAAGAGCAAGATTTCCTTCATCTTCATCTTCACTATCAGTATCATCCCAGCTTCTTCCCTTTGCCAGATAAGCCCTTTCAGAGTTCTTTCTTACTTGCTTTGGCTTCCTACATTCTGTGGCAAAGTGTCCCAACTCATTGCAGTTATAACATCTAATGGTGCCCCGATCAACCATCCCTGTTTTGTATCCACCACTGCTGGTGTTAAAGGATGAAGATCCACCTTTCTGGAATTTGTTGTAGTTGGACTTGTACTTAAGCTTGGGATTCCTCTTGAATCTGACATGGGAGAATCTCTTGACAATTTGGGCCATTGACTCATCTTCCAATTGCTCCAGCTCTTCCAAGGAATAAAAATCATCACTTGATTGATTTGTAGTAGGAGGATCATATTCTGCTACTAACTCATTTTCCTCAGCCTTGGAAAACTGTACCATTCTCTCCAATTGTTGAGATTGCTGTTGTTGTTGACCTTCAGCTACAAGTGCAGTAGATGTGCTGACCATTCTATCCTTCCCGTAGACTTCCTTCTGTTGAATCTGCTCCAACTCATAAGTTTTTAACACTCCATAGAGCCTGTCCAAAGAAATCTCACTCAGATCTCTAGCTTCTCTAATGGCAGTGATTCTATGTTCAAGATGAGCTGGCAGTGTTAAAAGGAACTTTTTGTTGACCTCCCTGATTGAATAATACTTTCCATTGATGTTCAGGTTGTTGATCAACGCATTGTACCTCTCAAACACTTCAGTAATTCCTTCTCCTGGATTTGATTTGAAATGTTCATATTCAGAGGTTAGGATCTCCAACTTGTTTTCCCTAACTTCCTCTGTGCCTTCATTAATTACCTCAATAGTTTCCCACATGTGTTTAGCATTTTTACAGTTCATCACATGTCTGTTCATTAGGGGATCAAGGGAATCAATTAATATTAATTGAAGGCTGGCATCCAAGGAGAATTCTTCCTTCTCAGCAGGAGTAAAATCTTCAGGATCTTTTGGATAGGTTCTAGCTTCAGTAGTCACCACACCATCTATTATTACCTCCGGTTCAATAACCATCGGAGTTTTTATACCCTTCTTTAACAAGTTTGAATATTTGGGATTAGCAACTTGTAAAAATAATAGCATCTTCTTCTTCCACATGATATAATTCTCTTTATCAAATTGTGGAATTTTAACGGTTCCAACTTTATGTGAAGTCATTATGAATTTTTGAATGAATAAAAATTCAAAGAGTTGAAAAATCACAAAAGTCTAGGATCTTGATTTGTTCGTTAATCAGAAGGCTCTGATACCAATTGTTGGGTCCCAATGTGTTTGTAGAAGGGGGGTTGAATACAAACGTTACCAAATAATCGAATAAAATGCGGAATAAAAAATGTGAAACAAAATTCAAGTTAAATAAAAATATTATTAAACTTGAAATGTGTTACAACAACTGTATCGATTACAAGGTATTAATCTCAAATCAATTATTACAAATCTAGAATAAATTCGACATGAACTTTTTCTATTTTTGTAATTAAAAGATCAAATGCTAAAAAGCGATTTGAGATTAAGTTCTAGGGATTTTAATCCGCTAGATTGATACACAAGAACAAGATAAATAATTCTAGTGGTTTGGATTTAACATTAACAAACTAGAATTTTGATCTTGATGTAAGCAGAGAAGAAAATAAAATGTTTCAAGGCGGCTGCTGTGTGTTCTTTGTTCTTGAAATGTATTGGATAATGAGTTGCTGCTTCTCTTCTTCTATTTAATCAATCAGCTGAATCAATTGAATTGGAATGACAATCCTTTAAGCTTGTATGACTTTCGGTAGGACAATTGAATGAACTAGCAAGACAATCTGAATGAACTAGCAAGACAATCAGAATGAACTAGCAAGACAATCAGAATGAACTAGCAAGACAATCACCCTCCTGATGTAACTTTCGGTATGACAATGTAAAATGGCCTAGCATGACAATCGGTATGACAATCCAGATTGTCATGCTAGTTCATTTTCATTTGTTTTGCTGATTTAAGCCTTAAATTTAATCCAATTAAGCTTCTGAAAATTCCTAAAATTCCTAGAATTAATTCAGAATTAATTAATCAATTAATTCAATTAATAAATAAATTATTCTTCGCAGATATAATTTATTTTCTTAATTAAATTAGATGACTTAATTAATTAATAGAGAATTAATTCTAGTCTTGAGCAGCAACCATTCTTCTGCAAATCTTCTGAAAATCACTGAAAATTATGAATCAATTCCACCACTTCAACGTTGACACTCGATGTACTGTCTGGTTCATGAGTGACTAACTTCCGTGACGTTTCTTCATGTCTTGACTCTGACACTTTGATTTTCTTCAGATTAAATCCTTGTAATTAATGATACTCTGACGAGATCTCTGTCACTTGATTAAATCCACGATCTTGATTTATATCACTGAGGCATGATCAACTTCTTGAACTTCTTCCAGTGAATTAACTCCTCAAGTCTGTAGATGAACCTTGTCTCTGAATCCTTTGACAGATATTACTTTGCGAGATCTCTCTGACGGTCGATCCACTATTTACTTATTACATTCTTATTTGAGTTGAGTTGAATCCTCGAATATACAAATAGGCTATGACATATGACTTACACATAGCAATAGCACTTTGATTATCACAGTAAATAGGGATTTTAGAATATATTAACCCATAATCCAGTAACTGATTCTTCATCCAAAGAATCTGTGCACAACAGCTTCCTGCAGCAATGTACTCTACTTCTGCAGTTGATGTGGAAATTGACTTCTGTTTCTTGCTAAACCAAGAAACTAATCTGCCTCCAAGAAATTGGCAGCTTCCACTTGTGCTTTTCCTGTGAATTTTGCATCCTGCAAAATCTGCATCTGAGTAACCTATTAGCTTAAAGTCTGATTCTCTAGGATACCATAATCCCAGATCAGCTGTACCCTTAAGGTATTTAAAAATTCTCTTCACAACTGTTAAGTGAGGTTCTCTTGGATCTGCTTGAAATCTTGCACAAAGATAGGTAGCATACATGATATCAGGTCTACTTGCAGTTAGATAAAGTAGTGAGCCAATCATACCTCTGTAATCAGTAATATCTACTGATGTACCAGTCTCCTCATCCAATTTTGTTGCAGTGGCCATAGGATTGGATGCACTTGAACAGTCTTGCATTCCAAATTTCTTCAACAAATTTCTGGTGTACTTAGATTGACAAATAAAAGTTCCTTCTTCATTCTGTTTGACTTGAAGGCCCAGAAAATAGCTAAGTTCTCCCATCATACTCATTTGATATCTTGATTGCATTAACTTGGCAAACCTTTTACAAAGTCTGTCATTTGTAGAACCAAAAATGATATCGTCAACATATATCTAAACCAAAAGTAAGTCATTTCCATGGTTGAGATAAAATAGTGTTTTGTCAATTGTCCCTCTGTTAAATCCACTTTCCAGAAGAAACTGAGCTAATGTCTCATACCATGCTCTTGGAGCTTGCTTAAGGCCATAGAGTGCTTTGTCAAGTCTGTAGACATGATGAGGTAATTTTGAATCTACAAAACCTGGAGGTTGTTCAACATATACTTCTTCTTACAATTTTCCATTAAGAAAAGCACTTTTTACATCCATTTGAAAGACTGTAAACTTTTTGTGAGCAGCATAAGCCAAAAATATCCTTATGGCTTCCAATCTAGCAACTGGTGCAAATGTTTCATCATAATCAATTCCCTCCTGTTGAGAATATCCTTTTGCAACCAGCCTTGCTTTATTCCTTGTAATTATGCCATCACTATCAGTTTTGTTTATGAACACCCACTTTATTCCAACAACAGATCTGTTCTTTGGTCTTTGTACTAGGGTCCAGACTTTATTTCTTTCAAATTTATTTAACTCTTCCTGCATTGCTTGCACCCAATCAGCATCTTGAAGAGCTTCTTCTACTTTTTTTGGTTCAGTCTGAGAAAGAAAAGAGTGATAGAGACATTCATTTAATGTAGCTGTTCTAGTTCTGAAACCTGCGTCAGGATTTCCAATAATTAAGTCAGGTGTATGTGTTTTAGTCCACTTCCTTGCAGATGGAAGGTTTTCTCTAGAACTGGATGCTCCCCCATGATCTATGCTGTCTTCATCAACCTTTTCTGATGCTCCCCCTGAAATTATTCTCTCTGAGTTGGATCCTTCAAAATTGGAGTTCCCAAAATTATCAGAACTTGGCCCATCAGAACTTGATGAATCAGAACTTGAAGAGCTAGTTGTAGGTTTTGATGCTTCTTGAGATGTGGTTGTATCTTCAGTATGCTCCCCCTGCACAGGTGCATCTTCCTTTGGCGTAGTCATCATAGTTTCAATAACATCAGAGTTTAATCCATCAGAGTTTGCAGTATCAGGATTTAGACTGTCAGGATTTAGACTATCAAAATTTACAGTATCAGAATTTAAAACTTTATTCTCAAATCTCAGCTGATCATGATCATTGAAATCTTCAAGTCCTGTAATCTTCTTATCATCAAAAGAGACATTGGTAGATTTCATGATAACCCTTGTTCTTAAATTGTAGACTCCGGAGGCTTTTGTGGAAAGTGGATATCCAACAAAAATTCCTTCATCAGCTTTTAAATCAAATTTGGATAGCTGTTCAGGATGAGCCTTAAGAATAAAACAATTGCATCCAAATACATGAAAATACTTCAGATTTGGCTTCTTTTTCTTCACCATCTCATATGGTATCTTTCCATGCTTGTTAATGAGTGTTGCATTTTGAGTAAAACAAGCAGTCTGCACAGCTTCAGCCCAAAAATAGGTTGGTAACTTTACTTCATCAAGCATAGTTCGTGCAGCTTCAATGAGAGTTCTATTCTTTCTTTCAACCACTCCATTTTGTTGTGGAGTTCCAGGAGCAGAGAATTCCTGCTTGATTCCTTGGTCTTTGCAGAACTCTTCCATAATCAAATTCTTGAACTCAGTGCCATTATCACTTCCTATGATTTTCACAGAGTCTTTAACCACTTTATCCAGTTGTTTAACATGATCAATCAAGATAGATGCAATTTCACTTTTTGTGTGCAAGAAATACACCCATGTGTATCTGGTGAACTCATCCACTATGACCATAGCATATTTCTTCTTTGCAATAGACATGACATTCACTGGACCAAATAGATCAACATGTAGTAGGTGATAAGGCTCAAGAATTGAAGATTCAGTCTTGCTCTTGAATGAAGATTTTCTTTTTTTTGCCTTTTGACAGGAATCACAAAGGCTATCAGGACAAATACTGATTTTGGCAAACCTCTCACAAGATCTTTCTTGACTAGTTCATTTATATTGTTGAAATTTAAATGAGAGAGTTTCTTGTGCCAATTCCATCTTTCTTCAATTGATGCTCTACTCAACAGACAGATTGCAGAACCATCAGTACTTGTTGAAAGCTTGGCTTCATAAATGTTACCATGCATGTATCCTTTCAGAATAACTTTGCCTGTAGAATTGCTTACAACATCACAGTGTTCTTCAAAGAAATCCATATGATAACCTCTGTCACAGATTTGACTAACACTCGGTAAATTGTGTTTAAGTCCTGAGACTTAGAACTACTTTTTCAATAATGATATTCCCCAGATTGATATTGCCATATCCCAAAGTTTTTCCTAAGTTGCCATCTCCATAAGAAAGACTTGGGCCAGCTTTTTCCACAAAGTCTGATAGCAGGGCTTTATTTCCATTCATATGTCCTGAACATCCACTGTGCAGAACTAGGATGTTCTTCCTATTGCCCTGCCATCACAAAGACCACTAATGTTTAGTTTTAAGGACCCAGACTTGCTTGAATCATTTGGCCTTATTAAGTTTGTTAACATTTGCAGCGGATTTAGCATCAGAGTTTATGTTAACATTTTTCTTATCAGCATTTACACTATCAGACTTTGCATCAGAACTTACACTAGAAGGAATAATGCTAACTTTCTTTAAAGAAGGTTTTATTTGATAATAATCATAGCACAAACTATGATATTCCTTACAAGTATAAATGGAATGCCATAAACTACCACAATGAAAACAAGGATTTTGTGGCCTATATCAAACAGACTGACTCTTAACTCCTGACTTTGAAGGTAAGGAGTTTATGTTCTTATTTTTCCTGCAAAAAGAAGCTAGATGGTTAGAATTTCCACAGTTATAACATTTCTTTCTAGGAGCATTAGGAACAGGCTTATAATCATTACTTTTACTCACACCTTCCTTTTCATTCCTATTTTTCCTAGGGAGCTTTACCTTGTTTATATGTTTAACATCTTTCAGCTTATGCTTAAGCTGCTTCTTAGTCATTAAGCCTATGTTAACTTCAGTTGGCTTATCCTATTTTGGTTTGTCAGAAGTTAATTTCTCTTTAACTTCTAATTTATCAATATCAGACTTTATAGCTACAAACTTAACAGGATTTACCTTTGGCTTTTGTTTAACAACTATAGGCTTAATTTCTACATTTCCCTTATCATTCTTTTCATCTCCATAACCTAAGCCTTCTTTCCAGTTTCCACTACTTAACAAATTCTGAGTTGTTCTGCCGGAGTTAGTCCAAGTCCTGATAATCTCTCTTTCCTTTTCTAACTCAGTTTTTAGAGATTCATTTATTTTAAGTACTTCATCCCTAACATAAAAGGCATCATCTCTATCTTTCTGAGTTTGATGGAACATGACTAACTCTTTTTCTAAATAATCATTCCTCTTTTTATAAGCAAGATTTTCAGAAGTTAATCTTTCACATGTTAAAGTTTGATCTCTATAACTAATGAACATGGTTTTAAGATATCTTCTCAACTCAGTAATATCATCAGTATGAAAGGCATAAGTAGTTTGAGGTACCTTTAACTCAACATTATCAGTACTGCTATCAGCATTTGCCATCAAGGCATAGTTCACCTCACTTTCAGAATCTGAAGTGTCTGTCCAGCTTTTCTTCTTAGTGACAAGAGCCTTGCCTTTGTCATTCTTCACTTTCTTGCAATCAGAAGATATGTGGCCTTTCTCACAACAGTTGTAGCAGTTAACATTTGAGTAATCTCCTCTGTCAGACTTTCCTCCTTTGCCTTCAGATTTTCTGAAACCCTTCTTATCAGAACTTGCACCTTTCCTGGAAAATTTCTTTCCCTTTCTGAATTTCATGTATGTAATCCTTGTGATTCTTTTCACCATAAGAGCACACAGCTTCATCATCTCTTCATTAGCATCCATCTCAGGTAAGCTTTCAGTTTCTGAGTCATCATCACTATCAAAACTTGATGACTCAGTATCAGACTTTGTGATGAGAGCTTTTCCTTTGCCTTTTCTTGAGGCAGCTGCTTTGGGGGATTCCTCCTCATCCTTTAGAGCAACTGTCCTTGACGTTTTTCCATTCCTCTTGCTTATTTGTTCCATCTCAAGTTCATGAGTCTTGAGCATCCCATAAATTTCATCAAGAGTTGTTTCTTTAAGATTATAGTAGTCTCTTATAGTGGTGGCCTTCAAATCCCAACTTTCAGGAAGAGCTAACAGGAATTTAAGATTTGAATCTTCAAGATCATATTCCTTGTCAACTAATGACAAATCATTCAAGAGTTTGACAAATCTGTCATATAAACCAGTCAATGACTCATCAGGTTTTGAGTCAAAGTGCTCATACTCTTGAGTGAGTATAGTCTTCCTGTTCTTCTTAATTGAATCAGTTCCCTGGCATCTTGTCTCCAAGGCATCCCATATCTCCTTTGCAGTCTTGCAGTTAATTACCCTATTTGACATGACATTATCAATGGCACTATGCAGTAAGTGTCGTACCTTAGCATCCTTACCAATCGATGAGATATCTTCAGCAGTGTAATCACTCTTCTCCTTTGGAATAGACTTTGCTGGTTCACCTGCAACTACAACAGAGAGTTTGGTTGGATTGTGGGTCCTTCATTGATTCTGTCAAGGTATTCTGGATCTGTAGCTTCCAGAAATATAGACATCCTCACCTTCCATATGGAATATTCAGATGGTTTCAGTATGGGAACTCTAATAGTCTCATATCGACTATGGATTTGAGTCTTTGGAGGTTCTTCAATTTTGGTGGGCTTGGTTGGAGTTTGTTCTTCTTCAGACATAATTGTTTTTGGATCTTAAACTGTTTGTGTGTTAACAGATCTGCTCTTATACCACTTCTTAGGTCTCACACACTGTAGAAGGGGGTTGAATACAGTGTTTATCACAATCAAATCTAATATAAGAACACAGAAAACAGATTTTATCTAACACAATAAACTCTGTTACAATATGGAACCGTCCTCTTGTTGGGCTTGCTAAGCAGGCCTAACTCCACATTAGTATGATATTGTCCGCTCTGGGCCGGGCCCGCACGGATTTGTTTTTGAGCACCTCCCAAAAGGCCTCATTCTGATTGGAGTTATCTGACTGCTTATATTCTAGCAAACTGCCCCTCCCACAAACGATGTGGGACAACTCCTAACAATCTCCCCCTTCACACATCGGGCCCGACACCTGTCAATTCTGCCTCCTTCAGTGTGATCAGGCCCCCCCTCGACCCATACTGAAAGTTCATATGGCTATCTGCTCCCCCTAGGCCCATACTGCAAGGCTCGTCTGCCTTTTTCCTTGAGCCTATTCTGGGTCAAGCCCATTTGCCTCTTCCTAGGTCACTTCTGGAGCCCACGGGAGATTGTTATGGACCGTCTCAACCATAGCTCTGATACCACTTGTTGGGAACCACGGACTTAGGGTGTTACTACGTTTTACGATAAAGATTACGAAAAGATGATTACCTTGTTAATGGTTGATTCCACGCTCTTCTATTGTATTCCCAAATTCCCTTGAGCGAAGTGTGGCCTCCGTCTTCTCAAGTTATCCTCTCTTCTTGCTCCTTGGTGGCTACAATATGTTTTCATACAATCCCAAGCAAGAAGAGAATAAAAATATATACAGGCTACAATAGGGACCATGGATAATTAGGTTGGTCCTTCTAATTACATCTTGAGCCTAGCCCAATGTAATTAAATATTAATTCAATCCACTAAAGAATTAATATTTGCACTACCTTTCCTAATACCGTAATTTAATTAATTCGGTTCCAATATTATTTACTTATTAAATTCCCCATGTTTAAAATATCATATGTCCATTAATTAAATAAATTACTGATAATTTATTTAATTAATATCTTTTATCCTTGATCATCCACTCAACCTTTATTTAATTATGCCAGAATAAATTCCACCTGCAGGGTTTCACATAATTAAATCATTTTGAGCTTTCAAGGGGACATCATTAACCCGAATATTATCAGGACATGGATTCCTTCAATAAATAATATCCACCATGTATATAATTCCATCACCCAAAATATAATGATATAATTCAAAAGAATTATTTCATATATAAATCAAAGCATGTAAATAATATACACGTGTCAATTACTATTTCCGGATTAAGAACCTAAGCATTAATAATAACATAGAATCTTAGTTCTCCTTCTTAATCAGTATTAAGGGAACAATTCTAAATTTGATCCTGTTCAATATACACAAAGTATACTAGTATTATTTATTAGTCAATATAAACTAATCTAAATAATACTACAGCCATACCAGTGGATTATCCAACACCACCTGTGCTGTGAACCTTATTATATTATATAACCGTATTTAACAATATAATATTCTGTATCCCATTTGATACTAGATTATTCACAATATATAATATTAGACAACCTGTAAACATTCAAATGATTCTCAAATAAACTGGCCAGAAATAAATGTACATACTTCAAATAAATATTTTCAGTATACACTAACAATCTCCCACTTATACTCAAAATATTCTATGTGTACATCAGTGTTTATTTAATCCACTATTACATAAAAATCTATGTGTCCATCCATCTGACTTCTATTGCTTCCACATGCTTGTCAAAAACCTTGGTTGGCAAGCTCTTTGTGAAAGGATATGCTCGGTTGTCTTCTGATGATATGTGAGCCACAACTATATCCCCTCGCTTTACGATTCCTCGTATGAGATGATACTTACGTTCAATTTGTTTAGCTACTTTGTGGTCTCGCGGTTCCTTTGAATTTGCCACAGCACCAGTGTTATCACAATACACCGTCAAGCTCCTAGGCAAATTAGGTACCACATCTAAGTCCAAAAGGAAGTTCCTGAACCATACAGCCTCCTTGGCAGCCTCAGAGGCCGCCACGTACTCGGCCTCCATGGTGGAGTCTGCAATGCATTTCTGCTTTACACTCCTCCATATAACGGCTCCACCTCCCAAATTAAAAACATATCCCGAGGTTGATTTTCTCTTATCCCTATCTGATTGGAAATCTGAATCAGTATATCCCAAAGGAAATAGATCTGAGGCCTTGTAAATTAACATATACTCCTTAGTCCTTCTCAGGTACTTGAGTATAGTTTTTACTGCACTCCAATGTTCCAAACCTGGGTTCGACTGATATCTACTAACCATGCCTACAGCAAAGCAGATGTCAGGCCTCGTACATAACATAGCATACATTAAGCTTCCACATGCTGAAGCATAAGGAACTGCTTTCATGCTCTCTATATCCTTAGGTGTCGAAGGACACTGCTTCTTAGATAGAGCAACTCCATGTTTAAAAGGTAAAAAACCTTTCTTGGAGTTCTACATGTTAAAACAAGCTAATACTTCATCAATGTAGGGCTCTTGAGATAAAGCCAACATCCTTTTCTTGCGATCCCTTATAACTTTGATCCCAAGGATGTATGCCGCTTCACCTAAGTCCTTCATGTCAAATTGTTTGAACAACCATGACTTTATTGATGACAACATCTCAACATTGTTTCCAATGAGTAAAATATCATCTACATATAGTACTAGAAAAACCACTGCATTACCTTCACTTCTCTTATACACGCACGATTCGCTTGGACTTTGATCAAATCCATATGACTGGACTGCCTGATCAAAACGAATATTCCAGTCTCTAGAAGCTTGTTTAAGTCCATAAATAGACCTCTTAAGCTTACATACCAGATGCTCTTGGCCTTCCTTAATGAATCCTTTTGGTTGCTGCATATAGATGGTTTCTTCAAGACTTCCATTAAAAAAAGTTGTCTTGACATCCATTTTCCAAATCTCATAATCGAGATGAGCTGCTATAGATAAAAGAATACGGATTGACTTAAGCATGACTACCGGTGAAAAGATTTCCTCATAATCGATACCTTCTTTCTGAGTATACCCTTTCGCAACAAGTCTTGCTTTCCAGGCTTTCACCTTTTTATCTAATCCCCTCTTTTTCTTGTAGATCCACTTACATCCAATAGGTTTTATACCTTTGGATGGTTCCATGAGCTCCCAGACCTGATTAGAATACATTGATTCTTTCTCAGATTCCATCACCGTTTGCCAAAGATCTACATCTTTGTCTTGTACTGCCTCTTCGTATGTACGGGGATCATCATCATGTTCACCAGGGACCAAGTCTGAAGACTCTCCCAAAAACATGAATCTATCAGGCTGTTGAACAACCCTCCCACTACGACGAGGCACTGGTGTGGTATTAGTGACAGGTTGTACATTATGTTGTGGTTATTCTACTTGTACTACAGCTTCATGGGTATTATTTGTCCCTCCCACTAGTTCCTCTAAAATGACACTACTCATGGGTTTGTGATTCATTATATAGTCCTCCTCCAAGAATCTTGCATTGGTGCTAACAATGACATCCCGATTCTTCGGACTATAAAATAAATATCCTTTTGTTCCCATGGGGTAGCCTACACACAACTTTACTTCTGTACGAGATTTTAACTTAGTCACGTTCTTGTTCAGCACATGTGCTGGACAACCCCATATTCGAATATGTCTTAGACTCGGTTTATCCCCGGTCCACAATTTTAAGGGGGTTTTAGGAACCGACTTAGAAGGTACTAAGTTCAGAAGATAAGCTGTTGTCTCTAAGGCATGTCCCCAAAACGACTTGGGTAAATCCGAATAACTCATCATCGATCTAACACTCTCTAAAAGAGTCTGGTTCCTTCTCTCTGCTACACCGTTCTGTTGGGGTGTGCCTGGTGCAGTTAACTGGGATTCTATCCCATTTTCTGATAAATATTCCCTAAATTCTCCAAGCAAGTATTCGCCACCACGATCTGATCGTAGTGACTTGATACTTTTATTAAGTCGCTTCTCCGTTTTAGCTTTGTACTCTTTGAACTTATCAAAGCACTCAGACTTACGGCGCAACAAATAAACGTACCCATATCTAGAATAATCATCAATGAAAGTGACGAAATATTCATAACCACCTCTTGCTTGGATATTCATGGGTCCACATAAATCAGAGTGAACCAATTCTAATACTTGTTTGGCTCTATTCCCCTTTGCCTTGAAAGGCCTATTAGTCATTTTACCTTCCAAGCAGGATTCATAAACTGGAAATGGCTCCACTGCCAATGAGCTTAAAGGCCCGTCTACTACTAGTCTTTGAATCCTCCTCAAGTTAATATGATCTAATCTGAAGTGCCAAAGATATGTTTGGTTCAAACTAGAAGGTTCCTTTCTTTTAGTAGAGTTAGAAGATGTGTTGTTCAATTCCCTAAGTTGTAGTTGCAGTGCAGGTTGACTAGGATTAATTATATACAAATTGTCTTGCAATGTACCAGAATATATAATTCGTTTATTCATCATAATAGAAACATTACGATCCAAACAAACATTATAACCATCCAAAGCAAGTTTAGAAACCGAAATTAAATTCCTTCTAAAAGAAGGTACATAAAGACAATTGTTCAAAACCAAAATCCTATCAGAACCAAAAGATAAATGAATAACTCCTACTACAACTACTGCTACTTTCGTAGCATCTCCCGTGAACACGTATATCTCACCATCTCTAAGCATTCTGGATAGCTGGAACCCCTGCATAGAATTACAAACATGATCAGTGGCTCCTGTATCTACACACCAAGTGCTCGTAGATATAGCCGCTATAAATGTTTCTGTAACTAGAGAAAGAGACATACCAGTATTGTTTGTCTTCTTAGGAAGAGGACAATCCTGTTTCCAGTGACCTGACTGTTTGCATCTGAAGCACTTTCCCTTAGGCTTTTTCACACCACCCTGAACTCCCACTGCCTTCACAGCTTTCTGTGTCTGAGCCTTTTTCTTCTTCTTAATACCTTTCGGCTTAGAGGAAGAACCTTTCTCAGCCACATTCACTTGAACACTCTGCCGAAATAATCCTTCAGCTTCCTGAAGTCCTGTCAGCAGTTCCGCGAGACTATACTGCCTCTTGTTCATGTTGTAATTCAAGCGGAACTGCTCAAAACTCTTGGACAAGCTCATAAGGATAATGTCAATCTGGGTTTCCCCGTCAAGTTCAGCACCAAGGATCTCTATCTCATTTAGATGAGACATCATCTTGAGAATATGATCCCTTACAGGTGTGCCTTCAGCCATCTGAGTGTTCATTAAAGCCTTCATGGCTACTTGCCTAGCAGCCCTATTCTGATCTCCAAAAAGTTCCTTGAGATTAGAGAGCATATCCGAAGCAGTGGCCATAGACTGATGCTGATGCTGCAAAACACCCGACATTGCTGCCAGAATATAACATCGTGACATTTCATCAGCCTTAATCCACCGTTTATAATACTCTTTCTCATCTTCAGTAGCATCAACAGCAGGCTGTTCAAGCTTGGGTTCATAAGTGCAAAACTTATACTCCTCAGCAGTCAACACAATGTCCAAATTTCGTTTCCATTCAATATAGTTAGGTCTGGTAAGTTTGTTATCCTTAAGTATGGTGAATAGTGGATTAAAACCCATTTTATCCTGAGAATCATGCATAAAAACATCATATAAATAAGGGTGCATTAATTATTAAGATCTATTGATTCCTCTAACAATTATTAAAATTTAATGCACTAACATATAAACACCATAAGCTTCTGGTACGCCACGATGTGTGACATGTATACCACCTAATTTTGTTTAAATGTTACTTCGGTCCTATTACTAAACAATATGCCACGTTGGGGTGGACTATATTATTTTTCATAGCTAAGTGTATACCATCATCAAATCTTAAATTATTTGAAATCTATGGAACTTGGTACGTCACAATGGGTGGCGTGTATACCTTCCAATATTCGTAATTTTTCCTTGAATAGAATACTTTAATTCAATATTCATCAATGGTTTGATTTCCAGGTAGTGGAGGAGTCACATTGGTCTCGCTTAAAACCCACAGCCTTACAAGTTCGATGAACTCGTTTTTGACAAAATCGCCCCAAATCAGAAATGAAGAAAATCCGTATTTTATTCCTTTTAAAATTAATTTAAGAAGTTTGTTCTAGTAATTTCTATAACATTCTAGACACCATAAATTACATGCCACGATGGGTGACGTATATATAATTTATATTCGTCTTTATGTTAAATTACCTACAACCAATAATGGAGACCATGGGATTTCATATTAATTCCCTCTCCCACTTGGAATTTTTTATTAAAATTGAGGAATTTTAAAATCAAATGGGGTCCTATGTCATTATAATTATGTCTAATCATGCATTCAAAATACACACATAATTTTAGCAACATATAACATTTAATCAAAGCAATAAATAAAATTTTTGTCCATGTCGTCCTAACTAAGTTAAACATGCAATTTTAAAGGAATTGCACACATAATTAACGACACACATAATCAATAAATTAAAGCAATAATTAAAAATTTAATGGAAAAAAATAAAATAAATTTTCCACTATTATGGCCCTTGAAAAAAAAATCCAGCTCTAAAAAAAATCTGCCCCAAGCGCGCCCTGACGCCCCCAGCAGCCCCAGCAGCCCCAGCTGCCGCAGCGGCCCCTGCTGCCCCAGCTGCCGCAGCGGCCGCAGCGCGCACGCCTGTTGCTTTTCTGTGAGTTTTGTTTTGATTTTGTTCGATCCAAACACCAACAGCAGCCCCTTGTAATCGCACAGCGGAACAAAAAACTACCGGAATAATTACAAAAAAAATAGATCTAATACAAAACTAATTTTGTAAAATCTATTCTAACAAGATCAACCCTCGTGTAAATTACAACCACAATTAAACCACGTGGAAACCAAAACAGAAATTAACCACGATTAAACCACGTGGGATCCAAACACATAATTAAAATATACATGGCCATAATAGTGGATTAACAACCTGCATCAAAACCAATACAAGCAAAACACTATATACACGCATATATAATTACGACATGGACATTATTTCATAAAACATAGAACCCATTACCAGGCTCTTGATACCAATTGTTGGGCTTGCTAAGCAGGCCTAACTCCACATTAGTATGATATTGTCCGCTCTGGGCCGAGCCCGCACGGATTTGTTTTTGGGCACCTCCCAAAAGGCCTCATTCTGATTGGAGTTATCTGGCTACTTATATTCTAGCAAACTGCCCCTCCCACAAACGATGTGGGACAACTCCTAACAATCTCCCCCTTCACACATCGGGCCCGACACCTGTCCATTCTGCCTCCTTCAGTGTGACCAGGCCCCCCCTCGACCCATACTGAAAGTCCATATGGCTATCTGCTCCCCCTAGGCCCATACTGGAAGGCTCGTCTACCTTTTTCCTTGAGCCCATTCTGGGTCAAGCCCATCTGCCTCTTCCTAGGTCACTTCTGGAGCCCACGGGAGATTGTTATGGACCGTCTCAACCATAGCTCTGATACCACTTATTGGGAACCACGGACTTAGGGTGTTACTACGTTTTACGATAAAGATTACGAAAAGAGGATTACCTTGTTAATGGTAGATTCCACGCTCTTCTATTGTATTCCCAAATTCCCTTGAGCGAAGTGTGGCCTCCGTCTTCTCAAGTTATCCTCTCTTCTTGCTCCTTGGTGGCTACAATATATTTTCACACAATCCCAAGCAAGAAGAGAATAAGAATATATATAGGCTACAATAGGGACCATGGATAATTAGGTTGGGCCTTCTAATTACATCTTGAGTCTAGCCCAATGTAATTAAATATTAATTCAATCCACTAAAGAATTAATATTTGCACTACCTTTCCTAATACCGTAATTTAATTAATTCGGTTCCAATATTATTTGCTTATTAAATTCCCCATGTTTAAAATATCATATGTCCATTAATTAAATAAATTACTGATAATTTATTTAATTAATATCTTTTATCCTTGATCATCCACTCAACCTTTATTTAATTATGCCAGAATAAATTCCACCTGCAGGGTTTCACATAATTAAATCTTTTTGAGCTTTCAAGGGGACATCATTAACCCGAATATTATCAGGACATGGATTTCTTCAATAAATAATATCCACCAAGTATATAATTCCATCACCCAAAATATAATGATATAATTCAAAAGAATTATTTCATATATAAATCAAAGCATGTAAATAATATACACGTGTCAATTACTATTTCTGGATTAAGAACCTAAGCATTAATAATAACATAGAATCTTAGTTCTCCTTCTTAATCAGTATTAAGGGAACAATTCTAAATTTGATCATGTTCAATATACACAAAGTATACTAGTATTATTTATTAGTCAATATAAACTAATCTAAATAATACTACAGCTATACCAGTGGATTGTCCAACACCACCTGTGCTGTGAACCTTATTATATTATATAACCGTATTTAACAATCTAATATTCTGTATCCCATTTGATACTAGATTGTTCACAATATATAATATTAGACAACATGTAAACATTCAAATGATTCTCAAATAAACTGGCCAGAAATAAATGTACATACTTCAAATAAATATTTTCAGTATACACTAACACCTCTCTCAGTGATGAACAAATTAGCACGAGAGCTGCTAGGGTTACAATGAATAATAACTTTGATTATGATAACACTTATAGTGTAAACCCTATGTCTGTGTTTATATACTACACAGTTACAAGATAAATTCTAATTGATATTGAATATGATTCTGCTTCCAAAAATATATCAACTAGTTATCTTTTCTTCCAAGTATTCTATTCTTCATAGAATTCCTTTTTCATGCATATCTCTTCTTGCATTTGTCTTGATCTTCTTTCCTTTCAATCAGCCGCCTTCCTTATCTGAAAGTCTCCTTAAGTCCCAATATTATCTCCTGATAAATATCTCCTGATAAATTAAGTTCTGACAACTTAAGTTCTGATATCTTAAGTTCTGACTTCAGTATAAGTACTGATTTCCAGTTAAGTATTGATTTGTCCTGTTAAGAAAGATCTGAAAACTAAACACAAATCATATTAGTCATGATGTTATCAAATATATCTAACAAAGTGGATTTCATAGAGGGATAATTGACAAGACTTTATTCTACCTCAACCATGGAAATGACTTACTTTTGGTACATATATATGTTGATGATATCATATTTGGTTCTACTAATTCCAAACTGTGTGAGAAGTTTGCAAAGCTAATGCAGTCAAGATATCAAATGAGTATGATGGGAGAACTCAACTATTTTCTGGGCCTTCAAGTCAAGCAAACTGAAGAAGGCACCTTTATCTGTCAATCCAAGTATACCAGAAATTTACCGAAGAAATTTGGAATGCGAGATCGTTCAACTGCATCCACTCCCATGCCCACTACAACCAAGTTAGATAAGGATACTGGTAAATTAATAGATATTACTAACTACAGAGGTATGATTGGCTCATTACTCTATCTAACTGCAAGTAGACCTGATATCATGTTTGCTACCTGTCTTTGTGCAAGATTTCAGGTTGATCCAAGAGAACCTCACTTATTAGCTGTGAAAAGAATTTTCAAGTATCTTAAGGGTACAGCTGATCTAGGATTGTGGTATCCTAGGGAATCAGATTTTAAGCTAATTGGATACTTAGATGCAGATTTTGCAGAATGCAAAATTGACAGGAAAAGCACTAGTGGAAGCTGCCAATTTCTTGGAGGCAGATTGATTTCTTGGTTTAGCAAGAAACAAAAGTCAATTTCCACATCAACTGCAGAATCATAATATATTGCTGCAGGGAGCTGTTGTGCACAGATTCTTTGGATGAAGAATCAGTTACTGGATTATGGGTTAGAATTTTCTAAAATCCCTATTTATTGTGATAATCAAAGTGCTATTGCTATGACAGGTAATCCAGTTCAACACTCAATGACAAAGCACATCAGCATTAGGTACCATTTCATAAGGGAACATGTGGATGAAGGTACAGTGAAATTGCATTTTGTTCCAACAGATCAACAGCTAGCAGATATCTTCACAAAACCACTATGTGAAGCTACTTTTATAAGATTGGTAAATGAACTTGGAATGGTTTCAGGTTCTTTCTCTAAATCTGCTTAGTTTTTGTTCTCATGCATCAGACTTTATGATCTGTGTTTACAGATTATATTATCTATATGTAATCTGTGCTTAATTTAAAAATTCATTAAATGTTGATTGTTATCTGATGTGGATTTATATACTCTGATAAATGTTTTGAATGTTTTGTGACTATTCAATCCAATGAGGATATCTGTGCTAGATGCTGACCTAGTAGTCTTTAACATACTAGAAATCCCATGTTTGAATTAGTTGTTTATGTGGAAACTCATTAACACAAGCAGATTCTGATATTGAGCTTAGTCAAGTTTATTTTGTGTTTCTTATTACTAAGTCAAAAACTAGATTCTTGTTTCTTATCTATCAAATTCTGATGTCAGTAAATCTTAAGAATGAACTAAGTGCTGATAAACCTCACTTATCAAAAGAAAAGAAAAGAATAAAAGTCAGGTACTCCTTTGAGATCTAGAGTAAAAATGTGGAAGGGAAGACCCAAGTGCATTGCTGGTATTAAGTAATATGCATTAGAAAAGCAAAAAAAATCTTGGTGACTTTTCACACTCTATGATTACTGGAGAAATACTCTGATAACAGCATAAATTCTGATAAGCACTCGTGACTCACTTACACTGAGAAGTCACTGTAAAAAGGAATTTCAAAAGATGCATAAAATGAGCACAAACAGTTGAGGTTGACTCGTGTATAAATTTGTTCTATAGTAGACATCATGACTGATGACAGATTTTAAGCATTTTTCTTAGTTATGCCTTATTTCTAAGATGTACTGAAGTTTATCAGGCTTTAATCTTTATTTAATATTTTGATGAATGCACACACTTTCACTCCATATGAATGATGAAAATTACTGTGGTGATTAAGTTGTTTTTGACAAACAGTTAAGTGTCATTTGCATAAATTCTGAGGACAAGTTCTGATGATTAAACTCTGAAGAAAACAAGTCAGTATTTGTATGAAGAATCACAAAAAAAGATATTCACTTATTGAGTACAGAAGTCATGTTCTGATGACTGTTAAAATCTGATATAAGTTAAGTTCTGATATAAGTTAAGTTCTGATATTAAATCCTGATGGACTCTTTGATGCTTACGTGGCATTTTTCTTTACTTGACTTATTTGTGGTAAAATCTGAAACAGTCATATTTAAATCAGAATAATTTGGGTGAAATAAATCAGTCATAATCATTATGGGTTAGTGGTTAACGTGAATGTCTTGAAAAACTGCATGTGCACGGTAATTACTGCTTATTTTACGTGCCCATTAACTCCCTTCTAGCCGTTTTTGACTGTTCACACGGTGTCAGGTGTAAAGTGTATATTATGCTTCAAAAATATAACCGTTGAGTGGAGAGAGTATATATATGGGAGTTAACAGATTTTATAATCTTTTACTTATTTTTCTATTTTTCATCTCTCTTATTCTCTCTCTCTCTCTTTAATATTCTCTGAAGCGTTTTCTTTCAGGACTTTTAACAAACACTTTGCAAACACTCTCCTTCTCACTTAATTTCTTACAGAGATTTGCCCAAAAGACGTAATTTTCAATGGAGCTAAGTTTGTTCCTAACAACTACTCCGCCATTCTTAGCAAGGCTGAAGCTCTATCGGAACTTCACTTCATTCAGGATTTTCTCGCTAATTCTGATATTAGGTACGCTCTAACCCAACCTGATGCAGTCTCTTGAACTCAAGTGCTGGAGTTCTGGAGAAGTGGAGTATATGATGATGGTGGTGCTCAAGGGTCCCCAAGTATAATCTTTTCATCAGGGGAGGACGAGCATGTCGTAACTTTGGCTACAGTACGCCAAGCACTGCAACTACCTGAGAACTGCGCCTATTCCACTGTTGAGGAGCCATTTCTTCAAAATATGATGGCCAGTCTGGGGTATGAAAGGACATTGGCCAAGCTGGGTCAATTTAAAAGACCTTACATAAGGAGGGAATGGAGTTTCTTCTTTAACTGTATTACCAAGGCTTTTTCAAAAAAATGTTCAAACTTTGATGCAATTTCCATATTCAGTCAACAAATCGGGTATGCTCTCATTAATCAAACTGATTTTGATTATACAAGTGCTATCTTAGGTTTCATTGGGGATAGGATGACAGAAGACAGAAATACTGTTTATTTTGCTATATTCTGTCATCTTATTTATAGTTTTTGTTGTGATGATAAGCCCCGATAAGCTAGTGAATTAATTCCATCATTCAGACTAGCTAAAAGAGCTTTTAATGACTTATTATCTACTGATAATAAGAAGGTTGTGTTAAGACCCCTCCAAATACCTTTATCTGTCAAACAAGCCTTAATAATCTATGATCCAGTAAAATACACTGCATTATATCCTGATGTCCAACCATCAGAACCTCAACCATCAGCACCTACCACCTCTACACAAACACCTCAGACTTCTCAACCATCAGCACAAACAACCAGACCTTCATCTTCCAAAACTACTAAGTGGACAAAGTCTGTTCCTCAACCTCCACAAAAGAGAAGGAAGATGATTCTCAGAGATGAGTCTGAGAGTGAAGAAAAAACAATTGAAGCACGGGTTCATGCATCTGAACTTGTGATAAATGAAGCTGAGAATGTTACTTCTCAGAAAGAAGAAGTAGCTCAAAGTTCTGATACTTTGAAAAGGAAATCTGTACATTCTGATGCTGCTAAAGCAACTCCTTCATTGGCAAGGAGATTGAAGAAAATGAAGGAAAAGAGATATTTGGCTAAAGCGATCTCAGAAGATACTGAAGAAGCTGAGGAAGGGGATCATGAATCTTTGATCTCACAGGAACCGATTATCATTGAAGCCCTTCCAGCTCAAGCCAAAGAAACTGCTTCCAATACAGTTGTTACTCCTCCTGTCTCTCCAATTAAAGCTACATATGATGCTAAAGAACAGACTGATAATTCTGAAATAGATATTCATAATTTGAATCTACCTGAAGTTCTTTATCTGGAAGCTCCATCTACATCAAGGACACCAGCTCTGGAGATAAATTCTGCTGATCAGAATTTAGATAATGTTAATCCTGAATCTCCAGTTGCTTCACACACTGTTGAGCTATCAGAACACAATGAGTCTTCCTCAAGTTCTGATGACAGTGTTTCTGCTGAGACTCCAGTACCTATTCTGGGCAAGGAAGAATTGGTGAAGAAATTTGTTGAAAAGGAAGCACCTATTCCTTGGGAGGATACTCACAGAGGTGTTGAGTGGACCAAGAAGTGGAATCAATCTGATTTTATTCCATGTTCTAAAGTTCTGACAGAGCATATTACAAAGGCTGATGAGTTGCTTACAAATTCTGATTTCAAGACTCAACTCAAGATCACATTCTGTCTACAAAACATCTTCAAGGTCTACATACTACTACTCATGAAAAGGTTGATACACTCAGAGAATAAGATGATAAGCTAGATCAAGTACTCAAGCTTGACAAACACAGGTATATCAGACCTATTTCTGAAAAAGTTGCAGCCATTGAGAAAACTCAAGAGAAGCAACAGGCCCAAATTGCTGAGGTTCTGGTTGATCAAGCTTCTCAGAAAGCTCAATTGGATGAAATCCAATCTTCAGTTGAACTTCTTCTTTCTCTCTTACTTCCCGATGATGTCAAAAAGGGGGAGAAGGTAGTTAAGTCCAAATGCTCACCTACTCAAGAACTGAAGAAAAAGGATGATGAAAGTGATGACCAGGGAAACTCTGAAAAGAGTAGAGGTCAAAGAAAAGTTCAAGGAAAATCTTCTATTCAGAACAAGTCAAGTTCTGATGTTGTGAATGCTCAAAGACTGAAGTCAAGTGGTGATAAGCAAAGTATGATGTCAAGTTCTGATATTCTGATTCAGTCAGGATCTGAAGACTCTCAGAGGTTTTTGCAAACTCTGAAGTTAAAGGGGAAGCAGACTACTGTTTATTACAAAGATTCTAAAATCCAGACACTTGATGAGGAGACAGCAAGAAGATTATTTCTGAAAAGATAAATCCTAAGTCTAAAACTTCTGATGCAAAGAAACCTCCAAGGCCTAAGGAGAAAGGCATTGTGATCAAGGAGAAATCAATCACTGAGGCATCTAAAGCCAAAACAAGATCACAAATTGAGATTGATTCTAAATCAAAAGGAAAAAAAAGTTGGTGAACCTTTAAAGAAAAAGAAAAATTCTTCCATTCCAGTCTATCAAAGTACATTGCATGATGATGATTTGATAGAAGATGAAACTGTTCAAATTCTGAAAAGAAGAAAGATAAGTGAAGATTCTAAAACAGCCTCTGACACTGCTCAAGTTGTTGTTCAGAATAAAGGACAACAAGTTACAGAAGAAACAACAAATTCTGATCAAGTTGATTTGGATAAAATGACAATTGCTGATAAGAAGAAGCTGTTATGGAAGAAAGCTACTCCAGTTGAACTAAAATCCAATCTCATGATAAGTCAACTTGCTACATTTGGGTTGAGATCCAAGCAACCTAGAGATACAGCTGGATTAGGTTCTGACGAAGAGAAGATTCAAACAGAAGTAGAGGTTACTCTAAAAGATCCTTTCATATTGACAGACAAGCCATATGAACAAATCAAACAAAGACTCCTTGACAATGTGTTGTCTGCTCAAATTGTGATAGATGCTCATGATAAGGAGAATCTAAAAGAGAAATTGATCTTATTTCTCAATGATGGAAGGACCTATAGATTAGCTGATTCCGATGTATTAAAGAAGTCCATCAGAGAGCTTCAACATATTCATTATCTTCTGGAAGTAAAATCTGATGTTACAAGAAGATGGTCAGAATATATTTTGAAGGCTATAAGAGATCTATTCAGAATCTCTGGTACAAAGACTTCTCATTACAGTCCAATGATTACTGAAGATGATGGAAGAGAAATTCCTATGCTGAAGAATTCTGCTAAGGTGGAACTTATTCTGAAAGGAAGATGCTTATGTTATAATGAAAACTTTTCACATCCTAAGGTTATCAGACTTGGTGATGGATTTGAAAGAACATCCATTCAAGCTCTCAGAACAGCCGTTTATCAAATTGGTGATAGTAAAGAAGAAGAACTGATGCAGGTCAAAGTACAATTAGCTGAAATTCTGAAGAAAGCTGAAGATAATCTGATAAGAGATTTTGTTAAGAATCATTATGGATTCAGATTGATTCAATGATGCTGGTAAAGCTGGATGTTTTGTAAGTTGTAATTATTTGTTTAGTCAAACTCTTATTGCATTTGAACTTAAATGTTTTTGACATCATCAAATCTAATAACTTGTACATTCTTGCATAATTTACAAGTTGGGGGAGATTGTTGAATATATTTGAGATGTCATGTCTAATATGTTTCATGTTTAGTTCTCAGATCTTAACTAACAGGAAATATCAGTACTTACTAGAATCAGAACTTACTGGAAGTCAAAACTTAAAAATATCAGAACTTAGATTATAAGAAGATAGAAACTTACTAATCTAATTTCTAAAAAAAAGAATCCACATAATCTAGAAAATAGGAACTCGGTGATTTGGTATCTCTTTGTCGCCAAAACGCCTTCGTTTGTTTTGGAATATAAAATAGACAAAGTTCTTGCACTTGCTCTATACTACTCCGTTGTCCGACAACTCGCTCAAACAGCCTTCCGATGCAGTCCGGATCCCCGCATCATATATTTTCAAGATAGATGGGAAACTGTTGTTGACGAATATAATGAGAGAGGATGCTAGCAAGAATTAGGTAGCCAAAAGTAAAGTAGATTTGCTTACAAAAGTCAGCCAAGCGGGGCCTACGCGCTTTGATTCTTGTCTTGTCTCTCAGTATTTGTCAGTTCTGCAGTGATTAATGACTGGTTCTATCTTGTTTGAAAATAACGTTTGATCTTATTTTATTTCCTCCGTCCTCCCAACTTATTGTAAAAGAATAATATTTACAGGTATTTTGAAATTTTTATAAAGTGTATTATTTTAATATTTTTTGCAATTTAATTTTAATTAAAGTTAAATATAAAATTTTTATTCAGAAAAAAAAGTTTAAAAAAATTATAAATTACATTTTAATCGAGTATTAAAAAGCGTGTTAAAAAGTAATATATAAATTTGAATGAAATAGAGGGAATACTAATTTAACATAGAGGTGTTGCGATGATCTCCAAAGTTTTCATCCAAAAATTTAAATTTGGATCACTAATTCATCCAAACTCTGATCTAAATTTCTGACGAAATTCAACAATGTAATCTAAATTTTGATTCAAATTATATTTTATATTTATAATACATAAATATTATATTAAACTCTTATTTTTAAATTTAATTTTTAACCATTATCAACTTTTTATATTATATTTGATAGATTATTTAAATCAAAGAATTTTTTTTTAATATATTTAAAAATAATTAAAAATTATATGCTTAATTAATGAAAAACACATTCATTTCATTAATTAAGATATAAACATTAACATTAATTAATTATCCACAAATGAATTTTAAATGTAATAAACTCAAATCTAATAATATGAAAACTATTATTTTATATTAAATTAAATTTGGATAGTGGTGATCAAAATTTAGTTTTATACTATTCACCGATCCAAATTTGGATCACTGTTAATCTGCTCCAAATATAGATCTTTGGATCACTGTTGCAAATGATCTCAAAAATATTAAATAATTACAAAATATCATTAAAAATAAAGTAATATTAGTAATATGATATATTATCAAATATTTTTATTATTAATTTCAGTGTCAATATATACACGAATCATTGATGTAATAATTTTAAAAATAGCGCATATCACTTTCGTAGTAATTTTTTGGAAAATTATCCAAAATACTATATTTTTAAACTTATTTACAAAAATATTAACATTTTTAAAGTTATTTTTAAAAATACAATTTTTTAAGTTTCATTTCCAAAAATATGAATTGCAACATCTGCAACTTGTTATGCAGCTTTTCCAATCTTGAAAAGATTGATTTCAAGATTGCATTCGTTGCGTTTCAAATTTGCTACAGCCTTAAAATAAACTTTGAAAACTATAAAACAAAAGTTGCATAACAGATTGAAGAGGTTGCAAATCGCATTTTTAAAAATAAAAGTTAAATTTTTTTTTTTAAAATAAGTTTAAAAATGACAGTATTTTGAAAATATTTTATAAAAAATAAGGTATTTTTGAAAAAAAACCCTTATTTATTACTTGATCTAACAAGGCTTATCAGCAAGATTAGAATAACAGTTGGCAGGTTTTCACGATAATCTAGATTTGCGGTTTACAAAGAGACTTAATAGGAATAAGTTTTGTAAGGACTCTATAATTATATCCTTATATATAATTAGAGTAAAGGTGATCATATGGTACGTGTGGAATGGTATATGATGGTTTTGGTCGTCATAGTCCCACATTAACTAAACAACTAAACTTATCTAACATCTAAGAAAGGCTCACCACATGTATCTTTACTATATTAAGATTTTTATAAGCTTGTTAACACTCTTTTGAAAAAATAAAACTAATTCCCTAATATGTTTAATGTATGCTATTAACTTATACGAAAAATTATAATATAACAACTTAGATAAAAGTTATAATTTGGTCAAGGGTGTTTTTTAATATTTGGTTATAAAGGAAAAATAATAGGAAGATACATTTTGTATAAATAAAAACAAAGAATTTTTTTTTATTAAATTTAAAAAAATGAAAAAAAGGTCACCACTTGAAATATATAAAAGTTACAACAATATAAATTATATGACTTTATTTTTATATGTGTATGAAAATTGGGATTATAATACAAGTAAAAGAAATAGCACATAATCAAATTTCATGTAAATAGAAATGCAACTAGAAATTTATATAAAAGTTGGCAAACAATTTTAAAAATTGAAATAATAATACTATTTATATTAAATATGGAATACATAAAAGTTACAATAATATAAATTATATGACTTTATTTTTATATTTGTATGAAAATTGGGATACTAATACAAGTAAAACAAATAGCACATAATTAGATTTCATGTAAATAGAAATGTAACTAGAAATTTGTATAATAAAGGAAAAATAATAGGAAGATATATTTGTATAAATAAAAACAAAGAAAGAATTTTTTATTAAATTTAAAAAAATGAAAAAAGGACACCACTTGAAATACATAAAAGTTACAACAATATAAATTATATGACTTTATTTTGTATATGTGTATAGAAATTGGGATTATAATACAAGTAAAAGAAATAACACATAATCAAATTTCATGTAAATAGAAATGCAACTAGAAATTTATATAAAAGTTGGCAAACAATTTTAAAAATTGAAATAATATTACTATTTATATTAAATATGGAATACATAAAAGTTACAATAATATAAATTATATGACTTTATTTTTATATGTGTATGAAAATTGGGATAATAATACAAGTAAAACAAATAGCACATAATTAAATTTTATGTAAATAGAATTTTAACTAGAAATTTGTATAAAAGTTGACAACAATTTAAAAAATTGGTGCGGTGATAGGAGTGCCAGCCAACATGTGCCTGTAATTAATTAACAAAAAGAAATAATAACACTATTTATATTAAATACAAGTGAAAACCGTATATTCAATAAAATATATAGTAAATACAAGCGAATATAATTTATATAAGCAATACATAACACCATTTATGAAAAAAATATTTCTGTATTGAAAATTTATATAAAATTTTAAATAAAATTTCAAAATAAAATATAATAATAAAATAAATATATAACAAACACATTAAAAATATTATTAAAAATTTCTTGTGCATTGTATGGATATAAAGCTAGTGTTATAGAGGGGGACAAGCAGCTTGTTGGAGAGAAATTTTATCTCCATTTCTTCAAATTTTGACTTCAAAGTCTATACAAGGATAATGTTGGAGTTGCTCTAAGAACATTATAATTGCATGATGCATAAAAAACCCTAGAAAATGACCCGTGCCTCGCACGGGTTATTATGCTAGTATATTTAACGTGTTTTTCTATATTAGAGCTCTTCAGATATTCAAATGTTTTTTCCAAAACTATTTTCCTATTTTCTAGTTAGTTGTTTCTAATCGTTTTCTTATCCGAAACAACATACTTCAAGATTGGTATTATTTAAACTTAAACTAAAGATATATGTTTTTAAACACTTTATATATATATATCTTATCTTTAGTTTAAATGTGTTACTAGATTACATTAACGTTTGAATTTAAAAACAAACTTTATGTGAGACTTGGTCAAGATCGGTAGTTGTGGGTTTAATCAAATATTAACTTAATCTATAATGGCACTTGGGTATACTTACTTTTGTAGTTGATCCACGAAAGTATACACTATACCATCTAAGAAAATACAACTTGCATTTATTGAATGTTATTTGTTTTAAGCTCTAGTTTGATCACGTATATCTATATTCATAGAGTTCATAGTTTCGGTTGTAATTTCCATTAAAACTTGTATTGTTCAAGGTGTAAATATTTTGTAGTTGAGTAGTTGAGCTTGGATAACAAGGATTCAGGGAGTTAGATTTATAGAGAAGGCAATACAGGTTTGGTATAGGGCTTAGAGAGCAATTCACTCAAGGGAACAAGTGTTATCAGCAAGCTGCTATCAGGATCAAGGGATATAGGGAGATATATTATTGAATCCTGTAATTATATTATTTCAGTGATTAATAATATATTCTCTTACCAAGTTAGTAAAAGACCAGGACGTAGACCATTAGTGATAGGGGTCGAACCTGGATAAAACTCTTTGTGTTATTTAATTGATGTTATTTATTATCAGCATTACATATTGAGTGTCAGCGTGCTGACAGTATATATATGAACTTAACAACAAGTTGTTTGACAGTTTGATAAATATTTGGTAACTTATTAAAATCGGTATTAGTTAGCCATAACACCTATTCACCCCCCCTCTAGATGTAGAATTTCACTTGGTATCAGAGTTTTGGTATACTAACATTCCTGTAACAGGAAAAGTATCGATCAAATGGATGACTTATTTTTTGGAAAAGCTGATTTGAGAACTCATATTCTCACAGAAGCTGTGAAAGCTCAAATGGAAACTCACTTATGCAGAGATACACTTGTTTTAAGGGTTTTTCAGAAAGGACCATATGAGTTCAAAGATGACAAATGGAGAGTCAAAGATGTTGATGCACTTATTCCTGACGAGCTGTTAAAGATTGGCTACCATGGAAAATCTAGGAGCATGCTTGTTATGGGTCTAAATCAAGATGAATATGATAAAGTATCTTTTCTCAAGACTGCAAAGGAGATCTGTAATGCTCTTGAAATATATCATGAAGGATCTAAAGCTTTGAGAAAAGTGAAGCTTAGTGCTCTAATAATGATTTCAGGAATTTCAAGCTTGAAGATGGTGAAACTATCAAGGATGCTCAAGCAAGATTTCAGAACATAATCAATGGTCTACAAAGATTGGGAAAGAAGATTCCTCAAGAGGAAATTAACATGAAAGTACTTAGCTCGGTTCCTTGTATTTATCAAGCCAAAACTACAACTTTGGAATCTGCTGTAAATACTGATACAATAGATCATCTTATTGTTTTTGCTGAGCTGGAATAATTTGAGACTAGAATTAAAGTTAGAAAATCTGAACGTGTCAAGCTACCAACTGAGAAAATGAAGAATCTAGCTCTGCACTCCTCTATTAGCAAGCTAGAGTCAGATGATGATTCAGATTCAAATGAAGAAATGGCTCTCATGAGAAGGAAAATCAAGAAATTGATTGAAAAAAGAATAAAATGAAGAGAAACAAAGGAAAAGCTTTTGGTACGAAGAAGGATTCAGAAGCAGATACATGTTATGAATGCAGCAAGAAAGGGCACTTCAAGAGAGATTGCTACAAGTTGAATAACAAGATAAAGTATCCCAAGCAGCAAGATGACTTTAAAGATAAAAGGAAATATAAGGCACTTTTGACTTGGAGTGATGAAAAGATTCGGATTCTGAAGAGTCAAGTGAAGAGATGGTTAACATAGCTCTTATTGGACTTAAAGAAATTTATGAAACTGATTACAATGGTTCAGGATCAAGTAGCGAGGTAAACTCTATTAGTGCTAAAGTACATAATGATAATTTTTCTTTAGATGAACTAACCATGCAGGACAAAAATAGTCAATCTATGATTGAGCTTATGAATTTGAAAAATTATGAGTTAGAACAGGAACATGTTTATCTTCAGAAAGTCAACTCAGATCTAATGGATTCCAAATCAAGTGTTGTAATGATAGCAAATCTCAAAGAACAGATTGTTCAACTTGAAGGAAATAATAAGAAAATTTTGAGAAGGACTGACACACTCACAAAAGAACTCAGTACGCTGAGAACTGATCTCAAGGCTCGAAATGCATATTTAGAGGAAATCGAATTGAAAAAATCAGTAAATTTAATTAAGATATCTAGGAAAGCTAAGAAGATCAAGGAACTGGAAGATGAGATCAAGAATCTTCAGAAAATAATGGGAAAGTTTGTTCAAGGAGAGGAAGTACTCAAATCAATAATGAAACAAACTCGAGTTTCATTTGATAAAGGTGGTCTTGGAATGGCTTCTACATCAAATGATCAACCTTTGAAGTATGAAGGTAAAAATGGTATTTCATATGACTATGATATGCCTTGGAAAGTTTGCAATACATGTGGAAAGAAAGGTCATCTAGCTAAGTACTGCACAATTAAGAGAGCAGTGTGAACAAGCTGGAACAGATAGACAACTCATCGACAACAAGCTGTGAAGTCATGACAGCAAGCTGACCGAACAAGAATATCAAAGAATCAGACTCCTAAAGTGGTCCAAATATAGATCAAAAAATCTGATTTAAACGTTTTATATGTTCAATCTACTAACCATGTCGGACCCAAAACGTTGAGCTGTTTTTGTTTATTTTGTAGGTTTGTCTCGTGGCAAAATTAAAGTCAAATCAATGGATTTTGGACAGTGGTGCAATAAGGCACATGAGTGGAGACAAATCTCAATTTCTTAGTCTAAATATAAAGAAGGGTGGTAGTGTCACAATTGGTGATAGCAAGACTCTTTCTATTCTTGTCAAAGGAAAGATTGATAATAGTATTGTATCTTTATATAAAGCTCAATATGTTAAAGGTCCTAATTATAATCTTCTTAGTATAAGTCAATTATTTGATGAGGGTCATTATAATACCTCACATTTTATTTGGTATATTATTTAGTGCAATAATTTAGTAAATATTTGATTAATAGATTTTACAATTCAAAATTATGGATATTGTTTTATTTAGATAATTGGATTTTAAAAATTTGAATTTGTAAGCTATCTTTTAGTTGTTTAAAATTTTAATATGAGTCAAACCACTAAGTACGTGATAAGAGAAAAACAAATATGAGAAATTTTAAAAACTAAAGAAGAATGTGGAGAAAATTGTGGACAACAGTTTTATAGATCGTTGAGCTACTTATTATATAAATTAAGTCACCCTGTTAGTTCTTTCACACAAAACTCATCTTAAAGCGACAACTAACAAAATGAAAAAATAGTAGTATAATATAACTTATGAGTGAGATAGAAGAGTTGGTGCATAAGAAATGAAACTCTGGACCTACATGTGCAAGAAGTTCAGAGAATAGCTAACTGGAGTGTCACTGTTAAATGTTGGGTTATTAAAAATTAAGAGGAGGAGAAAGAGATTTGTGGGTTATGAAAGATCAAGAGGAGGAGAAAGAGATTTTTGGGTTATTAAAGATCAAGAGGAGGAGAAAGAGAATTACAAGGAAGCTTGGTTAAGGTCTGCCAAAACTTTCAAAAGTTTAAGAGAAGTGTACATCTTGTAGAGTATAGTTTAAATTTAATCACCACCTAATTCAAGATGATTATTATTTATATTGTATACTAATATTAGCCATTTTATTTTCAGGTTTATAACTATTTGCACACATTTTTACATACTTATATCAAGTTTTAAATTCAGGTAAGTGTTACCAAATTATTATATTATTTGTTTCACGTGTGTGTTTATAAATAATCTAATAGTTGTTTAAGTGATTGATTAATTGTTACTTATAGGCTAGAAGCTGTTTAATTAGTCAAGTTCATGTTTTTCTTTTATTTTATTTTATGTCATAAAGTTATATAAAGAAATTATATGATTCTCATGTTATTTTACATTTTATTAATTGAATGATATGGTATATTTTAATATTGTTAGTGTCTGACTAGTTTTGTTCACTACGCCATAAGTGCTCATATGCAATGTTTTTTTTAAGTGTTGCTAGAAAAGCGTTGCAATAAGTGTAAGATTTTTGCTTATCTGTAACAGTGGGAAAATAGTGTTTCATTAAATTTCAGCCGGTGTTGCATATTAATAATGATATTTCACAACTTGCAACACTAGAAATTTTGGTGTTGCATTAGCCATCTGCTGCCACGTGGCGGCGGGAGCCCACAAGGGTCCAACACACTACTTACGTGGTAGGTGACGTGGGAGCAGGGTGATTCCATTTTTTAAAATTGATTAATGATTTTTATGATCCAACTATACCGATATAATTTTTTTAAGGATTTTTGTTATATTGAAATATTTATTAACATTTTATATTTAAATGGTTTAATTTTCTATTATGGTAAAATGTCAAAGTACACATTTCCAATAACAACTAACGGCCGTTGTTCCGAATGGTGATTCAAATTTTCTTAAATTCCTTTTCGACAATTTAGCTGTACGATATTAATATCTAACGAATTTAGGGATGTGGCTTATTTTATACATTTCAAAATTTACCAAAAATAATAAAAAGTCTATAATATAAAATAAAAATATAATTATATGATGTGATTTCATATTTAAGTTTGACAAGATTTGACCACATTTAATATTATTGACTTAAGATTCAATCACCAAAAAAAAATTGAACACTTTTTATTTATTTTTTTATTCAGATTTTACAGTAAACATGAAAATATATAAAATGAACACAGAAATCAAGTCCTCTTGCACGAACCACGAGGTTAAATATTTAGGCGGCTATTTTCCCTCCTTAACAAAAAAATTGAACATGACTTTCCCTTCTCTACTCCCACCCACTTAGAAACTCTCTCTATTTCTCTCGATTAACCTCCTTCCGCCGAACACTCTCTCGATGAACCTCTGAATTATCATCAGAAACCTCCAATTAATACAACTTTACGGCTAATACTGAACTTCGGCCTACCAATTTTATGTTCATACTCTCAAATTTCTCAACTCCTATTTGAAATTTCTCCAAAGCATTTCGATTAAATCTTAAACTTGTGGAAGTTTCAGGTAGATTTGGGGGTTTAACTTTGGGCTTTCATTTTGAGATTTCATGGTAATTTCAATTTATGTTTCAACTTATTTAACTTTGATTTTATTTTGGGGCTTTATTTGATTTAGGGTTTTATTTGGGGCTTTGATGATTAACGGGTTTAGTATTGTGTTTTTGGGTCAGAGGATGTGTAATGTTTGAGATATTTCATATTTTCCCTGTCACTGCAACTAATTTCCATTGTATTTCGGTAATTTCCATTATATATGTAAATTATGTATGATTTTACTTGAGAAATATTTTGTGATTTGAGAACTTACTTTTATTCTATCTACGACATGTTTGTAGCTTATATATATATATATGTTCCTAATGTGTTTTATCGGTTAGGCATGTCATCTTTCTATATAAGTAAATTATTTAAACTTAGTATATCTCAGATCTGTTCACAATTCTCAGGAAATGGATTTAGTAAAGGTTTGCACTATGCGTTAGTATTTTCTAGTGAGATTATGTTTATCTTTTTAGATTATGTAGTCTCGGGCATATTCATGATTTGAGGTCCATTTTACAGGTGATGAGGTACCCCTTTCAGCATTCTGCATGACAAATAGAGGAGAGTGGGACAAGTTCAGGAGTATTGACATGGACAAAGAGGTTTTTCACTTTTCTTATCTATTATGGACATATAAGTAAATATCTTCTCTAAAGGAATCACTGTATTGAGAAGCTGTTGTACAATGCTTTACATAGCCTTTAGTAGGATAGTAATACCCACTAGGATGTGGGTGGAGGGGGGGGGGGGTGAGAAAAGTCCACGATTATTAAAATGGACAAAGAGGTAGGCTACTTTATATCAAATATGTTTAGTTCTTTGTATCCGTCTTATTCTTTCTATTCACTGCATTGTGAATATGTCCTTTTGCTTTGCAATTATTCAACTGAGTGTTTTTTAGAGTGGTGTGATGGAAATAAGCAAAATTTTATAGATTTTACGGAAAAGATATTTAAAGGGATTTATTTGTTAAAATTTGGCCCCGCATTATATAGTACGTGAGTGTAAGAGAGAGAGAATCATACTTGGTCCATCTTTTTTGGTCCATATCTCGTGGATGTATGCCTTTATGTTTTTTTCAGGGTCTCTCAAATCTGCAGTTACTTCTATAATGAATATATTTTCTCAAGTTCTTTCATTGTTTTCCTTTTTCCTTTGTTATGTGCTTATGTATCTGCAAATATTTTATTGTTTTTTAATATATTATTTTTCCGAAGTAAAAAAGATATTTATTTTTTCTTAATCTATTATGTTTTGTGTTGATAGATCAGAGTAATTGAAACCCTTGGAGGCTCTTCTTCAAAAAAGAAAGGTCGTGTAGATGTTGATAAGATGGCTGTTTTGGCTGCATGGCACAGAGTAAACTGTCACACTAGAGAAGCACTCCGATGCAGCTTCTTTGTTGAGCTAATTGATAACTATGAGGTAGTAATCTCTGTGGAATGACTTATGTAAAGAGAACAAATTCAGCTACTTACTGCAATCTTTAATTTTCTGTTAATTTATCATCTAAATTTAATGTTCCCGACTTCTTAATATATATGTGACTTCTACAAGGACGTGGCCTGGCACCATATAACCTAGTAGTAACCTTTTGCATGTATGAATAAAGTAACCTTTTAATTGAAAAAGAGTAGGGTAGACTATAGTCTACATCCCTTAATAAGGTTTAGGTACATTCACCTTCCATTCAAATTTTATCTTTGGAATTCGTAGATGCAAGGAAGTTAGCTATTTTATTACCGGTTTTTGGTTTGCATGGTTATGGTGTATGGTTCTCTCAAGTAAAAGTAAATATAGTATGTTCCTTTCCATTGCATTTTTTTACATGGCATATGAGTGTTTATGAGGTATAAATCCTAGGAGGCTTGTGAATTTTAACTTCACCTAAAATGTTGCTTTTCGATTTTGTGAATTTTAACTTCACCTAAAATGTTGCTTTTCGATTTAGTTTTTGGACGACGTACCTTCAAGTGGCACTATGCTGAATTTCTATTGAGTTTGCTGGACCTGCTAATACATACAAAAATTTATCTTATGTATTCTATCTTATAGAACCACAATTTGAAATAGGTAACATATTCTATCTTATAGAATGACTATCACTTAGATGGTGATCTGGACCATGTCTCCAAAGGTATGGTTTATCTCAATGATAAAGCTGCATTATCAAGTGCTCGTACTGAGATTAAGGATATACTTTATGTTGTTGCTGAGTATTACTTGTCAAAACACACAACAAAATGGAGGAAGCAATCAGTGCTCGTACCTCAATTCGATAGGTATATATTCTTCTTTAGTTAGAGCGTAATGTTAATCTAGAACTAAAAACTTGGGACTTCTTCCATTGAGAATCATATACATTATCCTCTTACAATTAGATGGTATACTCTATCTGATTAAATTGAAGTTTTTACAAATAATTCTATATGTTCAGTTTATCTCCCTATCTTTTTTTTTAAAATATCACTATGTCTGTGCGCTTGTTGATAACTATATGTTTAACTAAATTCTCATCAAGCAGGCTAGAATTTAATGAAGAAAGGGCTACAATCAATGGATCCGTGAAGCTTGAACCCTTGAATGTTGTCCAGAGGTAATATGATACCCTGATGACAATTTTATACTTTTAAATTTATTTTATTCATTGCTTAGATGTTTGCGCTGTAAGCTTTCTCAAATCATATGGTTATCTTGCCATGTCAAATATAAATGCATATTTTTAAGTGTAAACTTCTGATTTGAAATTTCATCTAAAACCCCAACATATTCTATCTTATAAAATGACTATCACTAATCTTATGTATCGAGTTATCTATTGAACCATTTTTGAGTGCTTGTAGATGTTTTACATTTCAGAGCGAAGAATAATGTAATTAGCGATTACCTGTTTCTTTCAATGTATCCATAGTTTTTCTCTTCTTTTTTAAAAGGTCAATATTTTCTTCTCGCAAATATTGTTGGTTGTGAAGTTGTTTCTCTGGAAAGTTATCATAGATCTGAACAAGTGAAGGACTTTAAATATGAGGATTTTAGCTCACTTGATCTTACTTTGTTGTCTAAGGTATAATAAGTTACTTTGGGTTGGTAGTTGTGTTTATTGTAATGAATTTCCTTAAGCGGTTAAGCCTACTCCAGGATTAGTAAATCGTTTTTTCTTCAGAAGTAAGATGGTTACTGGAATATTTGTATTGTTATGGTTACTAGAGTTGTTATATTTTTAATTGGAGATGATATAGTGATATTATTGAAACCTTTGTCTTACTTCTGATTTGCAGGATTCACCAATTTGTGTACCAGCAGAACAGTTTCTTACATGAAGGGCATTTGATGCCCCACCAACTGTAATAGCTCTAGCTGTAATTGTAATAATATCTTTTTGGCACATCGAAGAACTTGTAATGAATTTAGTAGTTAGTATGATGTTGGGGTTGTTGGATATATTTTGTGGATGGAACTTGTAATGGGGTTGTTGGATGATGTTTTGGATGGCTAGTAGAAATTGTTGAATGGTTATTAGGATAATTTTCATGTGCTTTTGTAATTATGAAATATTATCTTGCAAAAATTTTAATTAAAGTGTTGCATTTGATATTTGGGTGTTGCATTATAAAGTAATAGTAATAGTAATGTTTTTACCAGATATTGTGGTGTTGCATTAGCTATATAAGCATTGCTTTTAATTATGTTCTACTGTCCTAAAAGTTGATAAAAAGCGTTGCATTATATACCAGTGACGTGGCATGTGGACCGTTGATGACGCAGCATGTGGGCCCAACTGCTTACGTGGCATTTTTAGTGGGCCCCCTGCTGACGTGGCATCTACGTGTCATGTGCTGACGTGACATCCACGTGTCACGTACTGACATGGCCTTAATGTGTCCCCCACAAATGGAGTCGTACATCCAGCTTCTGTCAGAGCCAACGTTTTTTGGTGTTGCATTTGATGTATATACTGTTGCATTACATCTATTAGGCAATGCTTATTGGTGTTGCTGTAGACCCCCAAAAAGTGTTGCATTAGGCCTCTAATGCAACGACTGCATATGTAACGCCCCTTGGTGTTGCATTACTGAAAATGCAATGCTTTTTTGACATAAGGCAACAACAGATGAGCATAGCATTTGAGCACTTATGACGTAGTGGTTAATTGTTATCAACTAGTTATGTGTGTGAGTTATTCACAATAATAATGATGTTATCAAATTACTATAATATGTCCCCGCCTACGGATTGAACTTATAAAGTAAAATCTTTTTTCATAAAATTTAGTTTATTGAGGTTTATTAAAATTGACAAAATCTGTATCTGTGGGATATATAAAGTATTTTATTTTACAGGACATATGTATAGTCAAAGTATTTTATTATTTAAGTTAAGTAATTAACAATTGGTTGCTTGCTTATCTAACATTGTAAATTGTTTACATTTGTTAATCATATTATGTTATTATATTTTCCTCATGCATACCATATTTATTACTTTAGTCTCATTTTTTTGTAACCAATATGTTATTAATTATAGTATATAATACTTGGCCATAATAATTTAAATTTTGTAAGTATTGTTGTACTATTAATGTGCCATAGGTAAATTTGATAAATCTTGTCAGTATATGTGTTGATAAACAGAGCATACATGCTATATTTATTTTTATCATTTTCTTAAATTGTAGTTACAATTTAATGTGTTAAATTAATGTATAATTTATATTTGTCAACTTTTATAAAGTTATATACTTAAAGATTTTTACATTACTTTTATAATTAATAAAATATCTTTTATTTTATAAACCAACTTGTATATTATTCAGATTATTTGTTAGTTAAATATTTATATTACACAATGATCATCTGTGTTAGGTGTGGCCACGGTATAAAATATTATAATTTTGTTAGCTTACTTTTTAGTGATTTTAGGGTTTTAGAGTTTGGCATTTATAAGTTATATTTTTGTTGATATTATAGATTGATTTGGAGATTGATTTGGAGCTGGGTTGTTGTGTGAGCATTATCGAATATTTTAGACTCATTCACGAGTATCCTCCATTCTCTCTTCATTTAAAATATATATTATCTTATCAGATTTTATTTTGTTAAGTTGTACATCTTATATATATATACACTTGTTAATTTTTGCTTAACCATCTTTGATCTCTGTTGTTACTTAACCACTTTTGATCCATGTTGCCTAACAGTATACTTGATTTGTCACATGCAGCTTATATTTTCAATACTATTGGAAACACTTTGTAACCATTTGTTATGGGCTCTTAAACTTATTTGTGTTGGTAAATCATAGACGAGAGACATGGTATTATTGCAGTCTTTGGTGCTCTTGGCACTAACTCGTATCAGTGTTGTGAGTATACGAGCATGTCTCTGGGGTATGAGGCATGATTAAATTCATGATCATTTTGCTTGTTTGTGGAAATGTTGTATGCATTTCATTTTATTCTTCCCGTGAATAACTGGAGAAGAAACTGTTTACACTGTGCTTTTCTTGATGTTTACTAGCGAGCAGATGTTTTATAAGATGCCCTTATTAGTACCCACCTTACTTGTTCTCGGCCATTTCTTTAATTTTTTTTGGATTAGTTTATTTCCTTGACTTAAAATAATTACTATCATATTAATCATCTTCTTGGCTAATTATTAATATCAAATATATTCATTTGTTTTACATTTTAATGATATATTCGTACTGGGCATTTGGCTCACTCGTATTAATTTCTTTCCACATGTAATCAGGGGTAAAGCGGGCGTGTGATGAGTGCTGCCCAACTTTTAGCTTGTTTATCTAGTTAAAAATAAAGTCGCGGACATGTTTTATTTCATATTATTTTGGATCTTGTTAGAGAACTTTATTTTGGAGATTTTGAACTTTTGTTAGTTTAATAAATTATGTTTAACTTGTTTTTGCTTCCATTAATAAACAAGGCTTAGCTTGTGTAGCCTCTACTTGTTTAAATGAGGTGTTACAGTCATAAAGTATATTTTGGTCATCATGATTGTACTATACCTGTTGGTTCTAACAAAATTCCTCTAGTTGCTAGAAGGGAAGGAAATATATATGTATTGGATTTTGAAGAACAGGAACATGCATGTTGTTTAGCAGCAGTTGATACAAGTCCCGAAATTTGGCATAAAAGGCTTGGACATGCTCAGATGGATTAACTTAACAAGTTATCAACAAAACAGTTAGTTTGAGGTTTTCCAAAATTGAAGTATGTCAAAATGGAAACTTGTACTGCTTGTCAACTAGGAAAGCAAATCAGAACATCACACAAGGTCAAGAAACTGGTATCTACTTCTAAACCTTTAGAGCTTTTACATTTAGATTTATTTGGTCCATAAGCTTATAAAAGTATTGGAGGTAAACAATATGCTTTTGTTATTGTTAATGATTATTCTAGATATATATGGGTATTGTTTTTATCTACTAAAGATCGTGCTTTTAGTGAATTTAAGAAGCTAATCAAGTTACTTGAGAACAAGCTTGAAACAAGACTTATAGGTATACGAAGTGATCATGGTGGTGAATTTCAAAAGGACTTTATTTCCTATTATGAAGAAAGAGGAATTACATATCAATTTTCTGCACCTCGTACACCATAGCAAAATGGAGTGGTAGACGTAAGAACAGATCTTTGCAAGAAAAAACTAGGATATTGCTTCAGGAAAGTAAGCTACCAAGAAGTTTTTGGGCAGAAGCTGTCAACACAGCAAACTATATTCTTAACAGAGTACTAATCAGGCCGTTACTCAATAAGACTCCATATGAATTTCCGATGAAGAAGAAACCTAATATTGATTATTTCAAAGTCTTTGGTTCAAAGTGCTTTGTACTTAAAACTTCTAAAAAGGATGGTCAATTCGATTCTAAATCTTATGAAGCTATTTTTTTGGGTTATTCTTTAACAAGTCATGCTTATAGAGTTTATAATCTATCTAAAAATGTCTTTGAAGAATCTATATATGTTTCATTTCAAGAAACTAATGATGATATGTCAAGGGAAGAGGAAGATGTTGTAACGACTGGGAATTTCGCGACGTGATTAAGTAAATAAAGTATAATTTTGTGTCGTAATTGTGAATTTATGTGAATAAAATAAAAGTTTAAATGATTATGTGGATTAACTGTTATCGTTGTATAATAGTAATTGGGAACGTAAAGTAACTCGTTCCAGTTTGATGAGTCAGCTAAAAGGCTAAGCTATGTTGTCTGGCCGTCAAGTTGAACGAAACCCGTCTTAAAAAGGGATTAAGGTGTTTAAGCATATGAATATAAATTATGTGTTAAATACAAATGTTTAAATGAATATTATATTCCAGCTTGACATGTCAACTAGTATAGAGAGCATGATTGTGAAGCGTAGTTGAAAACGCTCAACGTCGAGCCGTCAGTCAGGACGCGACCCGTTACGCGAAAAGTGAATATTAATAAAAATGTGGAATTTTTATGCTTGAGCATATTTCAAAATGAGTCGTGATATGTGAATTTATGTCGTTGTCTGTTAGTGTGCATGATTATGTGATCTAGAAATTTTTAATTGATTTTAAGGGATTTATTTGATTTAAATAAGGTTTATTAAACATTTATATATTTTTATAAAATTATCTGAGTATGGACAAGGCGTGAAATTTTCTTTATTATCTTCTAAATAGTCCTGAAGACTTTCTAAAAATGATAGATGAAATTATTTCGTGATCGGTGTATTTTAAAATGATTTATCGGGTTATATTTCTATTTTGAGCGTAATCTTGTAAAATTCATATAAAGTAAACCGTACGCTCAAAAATTATTTTTAAAAATATGGTTAGAAAGATAATTTCAAGATCTATAATTTAAAATTGTTATTCATATCATTTTCACATTTTCTGAGGGAGTTATGTATTATCCAAATTTATTTTTTGAGTTTTTGAATAAAAGATAAGAAGTTTCTAGAATTAGTTGGCAAAAGACCATTTTACCCCTCCACTCACTTATAAATACACCCACTCTTCCTTATTTCCTCCCTACTCTCTTCTTCCTCTTGGATCACTCTTTCTTTCTATTTTGTTTTCTCCCTCTCTCTCCCGAATTCTCTCTCTCTCTCTCTCCCTCTCCCTCTCTCTCTCACCTACATACAACACTAAATTCTACTTAGAATTCAAAGATCTTGCCATTGATCTTCATCATTTTCAATCCTCTATCTATATACTCTTTGCATGTAAGTGTTTAAGAAGGTTTTTGCATCAACATTTCTTGGTTATATCTAAGAAAACATAATTTCTTAGTGTGTGATCTTAAGAGAGTATAGTGCACTAAATTATGTGCTTTTATTTGGTTTTGTTTTGATGATGGTTTGAATTTTTGCTAATAAAAAAGGGGTTTGATTTTGATTCGAGTTTTACAAAGGGTTTTGGTTTAAAAATCCAATTTTTGGTTCGGTTTTTCTTTTAAATGATTTGAATGGATGAGTTGTGGCTTGAACTTAAGTTTATGCTTGATTCCTGAACTTGCATGTTGATCATTGTTAATTAATAGTTAATTTTGGGCATGCATGTTGATCATTGCTAGTTAATAGATAATTTTTGGACTTGCATGTTGATGATTGGATTTAGAGGAGTTTTGGTTTGATTTTTATAAAAGAAAAAGAGTTTAAAAGAGATTTTCTTGTTAAGAATTGAGTGAAGATAAGCTTTAAAGATAAAAATTGAATTTGCATGTTAATTTAAGAGATGCATGTTGTTGGTTTAATTAGGGACGAATAGGGCTTGGATTTGTAAGAAAGAAATAAGTTTTAAACTACTTGATTGGTTGATGAGATTTGTAATTTGATAACTTGTTGCTTGTGACCTTGTTTTGATTCGAGTTTTTGTGGTATGAATGGATGATATGGCAACATTCAATTAGTTTAAGTCCTAAAAAGGCTAGGATGTAAATCTAGATTATGCATGATAATAATAAGTCCTAAACTAGAGGCTTTTTATTGAAATCATGATATACCTGTTATTGATTCTAAGAAACCCTGATATTGTTCTTTTGTCCAATTGATATCAGACCCTATTCGATCCTTTGTAGTAACCCTGTTGTTTCGTACCCTGAATATCATATTGTTTCCTTCGTTATCTTATGATAATGTAAACCCTACAAGAACTTTTACATTCTTCCTTACTTAATGTCTTAATCAATCCAAATTCTTCGTTGACCCGTGAACCCTATCATGACCTATCATGAGTTGATTGTTGAAACTCTTTTGAATTGGAACTAGTTAACCCTGTTTATCATTTGATCCCGTTCCTTTGTATTGATCCCTGTTTACGCTTGATCCGTTCACTTTCCTTGAAATCTTAAATTGAACTTAAGAATGATTTTCGACTTGATTGAGTCCAAATGATTTCACATTCTTGGTAATGTTAAAATGAATTTAGTCAACTCTTTTCCTTTTTCCAATACAAAGGTTTTCCAAACGAATTCCTGGTGGATTGGATAGAGATGTAAGAGGCTAGTGGGACTAGTCCAGTCACATAAGAGGCTAGCGGGGCTAGTCCAATATAAGGCTATAATGCCATAGGTACCATAATGACCAGATGTAGGTCGGTACGGGCTGATCACTCGTATTATAATTTAAAGATGAATATTCCAATCAAGGGTTCTAATATACTCTATAAAGATGAAAATGTTTATATACTTGGAGCAATTGCTCCTTATTCTTTAAAAGATGAAATGAAATAAAATGGAACAACTCGAGTCTTCGTTTTGATTATAATGTTGTGAACCCTGTCACTTTACATTGATGATAAGTTTCAAAGTCTGATTGATTGTTTCCTTCTGTTGAGATACACTTTGAAGTCCTACTAATGATTTGAGATAAATGTCGGCTTTCATCCTAACCTGAGCCTTGATTCCTGAAAGCCCAAATCCTTCTTCATAACCCTTTCATAGCCAGAGATAAAAATCTTCCACCTAGATATTTAAAGTAGAATGCCTCGTATGTTGATATTGATATTGTTACTGCATTATAGAACTGTTTATATAGTTACTTGCCGAGCTTCTTTGCTCATATATTTTGCTAACCATGGCTGTTAAGAAAGAAGATGGCCAAACTTAGGCGCACCGCTCGCCAGAGCGTTCCTGGCGGTCCCTACCATGTCGTAGCTTTCCAGATGCCAGAGCAGGTAGCTGTGTGTGTGAGCAAGCGTATGAGTTGGAAGGATTGTATAAATTAGTTTAGATACAATGGGTTATCTATCGGTTCCATGTCGGAATCGAATAAATTTGAATTTATTATTATTTTGGGTTGTAATATATTTATTCTGGTTGGTAGTTATAATCTTGTCTCATACTTAATCATGTTCAGATCATGTTTATAACGACTAGTATACTTTCGCATTATTTAAATGTGTAGTTATTGAATAATTAAGTAAAAAAAAATATGTGTATGGGTTTTGTCAGCCGTGTGTTGTTTTATTATTATTTATGTGTGGTTTATTGGTGTACAAGAATTATTTGTACAATTATTTGCTGAGCAGCATGTTTTGTTTTCACTTTTAAAAGTGATTTTATTGAAGATTTATTTACATAAATATTGAAGGGTTTTTAGCACATAAACGCAGCGAAAAGGTAAATTTAATCTTAAGAAAACCGAAACCCTCCGCAGGATCCATGCGAAAAATAATATTTAATTCGTAGTTCAGTATGTTTACCTTAAGAATCTTTACGTTAATGGAAAGATGGAGGTTTTTAATAGCGATCCAAGAACGATGGATGGAGATCCTTAGCAGTTGCTCCTCAAGTGTGAAGCACTCCACCGGTATCCACCAAGAAAACGATGTAATGAAGGAGGAGGAGATGGAGAGAATTAGGGTTTTTTTTTAATCTTTTTGGTTGAGGCAAAAATAGGGTCTATAATAGTATATTTATAGGTAAAATTTTCAGCTGAAAATTTTCCCATAAAATATTATTATTATTAACCCTTTATTATTCTCATTAATCATTAAAACACCTTTTAATTATTAATCCTTTTTCTAAACTCTTTAGAAATAATTCTCTCACTTGATTTAATTTACAAAAATTAAATTATTAATTAATAATATTAAGAACCTTTTCTTAATCAATTTATAATAAATTAAATCTCATTTAATCAATTATTAAATTTGCCAATTAATTATTTATTTCATAAATAAATAATTATCAGCCATTATTAATTAATTCCTCTACCATTAAATCATTTTCTTTTATGGTGTGACCCTGTAGGTTCAATATTAAGCCGGTAGTAGAAATAAATAAAAATAAAACTATTTTATCATTATTTATATAAATTCTCTAATTCATTAAATATGATTAATTAATTAATCATATTTATTCTACATCGTGAGGGATACTTCTCAGCATATCGCGACTATCTGGATAATACGAATTCACTGCTTAGAATACCAAGAACCTATTCAGTGAGTAGTTACCGTACAATCAATTCCTTCTACCCTGCAATGTCACGATTAAATACAAGGCATGGAACTTGTGTCAAGCCTATCTTATTTAATCACTTGCTTTCCCATTCACTATGCTTAGTTCCATTTAATGTAAATTAGAAACTCCTTCCTAATTTCATTCACTCTGGCCAGAGATTCCTGAACTAACATAAGTGAATCAGCATTGAATATTCTCTTCCTACACTGGAAGGGGTAGATCCTTTATTGATCATACACTATCTTTGTGTACAAATTCCTATACCCAGTAGAGCCCTTAATTGTCCCTTGAGACTAAGAACTAAACCAAATCATAGTTCAGTGTACACAAGATGACTATGATGACCTCAAGTCTAAGGATACTTGTACAACTATCACTATATGAACAACTGCTGACACGTGAGTGAACTCCATCAATTGTTCAGCTGTGTGAGTCATGTTCAGTGAACTTATTCTATAATAAGCACCTACATACTAGCTATAGTGTCACCACACAAATGTCTATGAGAATAGACATCCTTCATAATGAAGCAAGCATAGTATGTACCGATCTTTGTGGATTATTAATTACCAGTTAGTAATCCTACGACCATGAACTATTTAAGTTTAGAGTTATCATCTTTTAGGTCTCATTATTATGATCTCATCACAATCCATAAAAAGCTTTACTCTAAACTGTGGTATATCTTATTTAAACATTTAAATAGATAGAGCCCGTAATAAAAACAAAACAAGCCTTTTATTAATATCAATGAAATTAAAACATATTACATAAAAGTTATTCCTAAATCCTCATACATGATTGGACTTAGGACATATCTCTTTCAATCTCCCACTTGTACTAAAGCGAATCACTCTGGTATCTAATACCCATCTTGTCTTTATGACGATCAAAGTGACTCTGAGAAAGTGGCTTTGTGAGTGGGTCTGCTACGTTGTTATGTGTGTCAACTCTCTCGACGTTGACATCTCCTCTTTCAACAATCTTAATTGCACAACCATTTAGAGTAAACACGTACCCTGACATGGATTTGCTATCACTTTCTGATTGAAAACTAGAGTCAGTATAACCCTCTATTTTCAACTCAGATTCACCACCAAAAACAAGAAAAATGTCCTGAGTCCTTCGCAAGTACTTAATGATGTTTTTCACTACTTTCCAGTGGTCTTCACCTGGATTGGACTGATAACTGCTCGTCACACTAATTGAATAAGCAACATCAGGCCTTGTACACAATATCATGTACATGATAGATCCTATTGCTGAAGCATAAGGAATCTTACTCATACGCTCTCTTTCCTCAGGTGTCTTAGGAGACATTTTTTCGGAAAGGGACACTCCATGGCTCATCGGTATGAGACCTCTTTTGGAGTTTTCAATGCTAAACCTTTTAAGCACTTTCTGGATGTATGTACCCTGGGTAAGACCTATCATTCTTCTAGATCTATCTCTATAGATCTTCATACCGAGAATATAGGATGCTTCTCCCAAGTCCTTAATGGTGAAGTTCTTTGATAGCCATACTTTGACTGATTGTAGCATCGGTATATCATTTCCTATAAGAAGTATGTCATCCACATACAATACAAGAAATGTTACCGCGCTCCCACTAACCTTCTTGTAGACACATGGTTCATCTATGTTTTTGATAAAACCAAACTCTTTGATTGTCTCATCAAAACGGATGTTCCATCTACGAGAAGCTTGCCTTAAACCATATATGGTTCGCAGCAGGTTACACACTAGGTGTTCATTTCCCTTGGAAAGAAAACCCTCTGGCTGTGTCATATACACTTCATTCTCAAGTTCCCCATTGAGGAAGGCCATTTTCACATCCATTTGCCAGATCTCATAGTCGTAGTAAGCAACAATCGCAAGCAAAATCCGAATTGATTTTAACAGGGCTACAGGCGAAAAAGTTTCATCAAAGTCAATCCCTTGCCTTTGTTTAAATCCTTTTGCCACGAGCCTGGCTTTATAGGTCTCCACCTGGCCATCTGCTCCAATCTTTCTTTTGTATACCCACTTGCACCCAATAGGCTTAACACCTTCAGGTGCCTCGACCAGAGTCCATACTTGGTTGGTATACATAGATTCCATTTCGGATTTCATGGCACTATGCCATTTCTCTGAGTCAACACTACTCATAGCCTTATTATAGGTCACAGGGTCGTCATCATCAATAATTGACAACTCATTGTCATTCTCAATGACAAGGCCATAGTACCTCTCAGGTTGGAGAGATACTCTCTCTGTCCTACGAATGGGCTGTTCCACAGAAGGTTGTTCATTCTGAACAGGTGTTTTTACTTGATCCGTAGTAGTTTGTGCTTCTTGAACTTCATCAAGTTCAATTTTGCTCCCACTGTTTCCTTCAAGGATAAACTCCTTTTCCAAGAAGGTAGCATGTCTGGAGACAAACACCCGATAATCGGTGTAAAAGTAATACCCCAAAGTCTCTTTAGGATATCCCACAAAATTACATTTTATGGATCGAGATTCCAGCTTATCTGGGTCAACTTTCTTGACATAAGCTGGACATCCCCAAATCTTAACGTGTTTAAGACTCAGTTTCCTTTCTTTGCATATCTCATATGGTGTTTGAGGAACAGATTTGGAAGGCACCTTATTCAGTAAATATGCTAAGGTTTCCAATGCATAACCCCATAGGAATACTGGAAGATTCGCATAGCTCATCATGGACCGAACCATGTCTAACAAAGTTCGATTTCTCCTTTCAGATACCCCATTTAACTGTGGAGTATATGGAGGAGTCCACTGGGAGACTATACCATTTTCTTTGAGATAATCTAGAAACTCTCCATTCAAGTATTCACCACCTCGATCTGATCGAAGAGAGTTATAATACTGTGTTTGGTTTGTTTCTCCACTTCATGTTTATATTCTTTAAACTTTTCAAAGGCTTCAAACTTGTGTTTCATCAAATACACATATCCGAATCTACATATATCATCTATAAAAGTAATGAAGTACGAAAATCCACCCATGGCTTGCGTAGACATTGGTCCACATACATCTGTGTGTACCAATCCTAGCAAATCTGCAGCCCTCTCTCCATGTCCACTAAATGGAGATTTGGTCATTTTACCCAATAGACAAGACTCGTACGTAGGATATATTTCAAAATCAAAGGGGTCAAGTAACCCTTCCTTATGCAATGTTCGCAGTCTATTTTCACTAATATGACCTAGCCTACAGTGCCATAAATAGGACAGATTTTCATCATCTCATTTTCTTTTATTAGTTTGTTCAATCTGAAGTAAATCATGCTCTACGTCACATACATACAGACCATTATTTAAAATGCCACGTCCAAAAAGAACATTATCTCTAAGGATAGAACATTCATTATTCTTAATAATAAATGAAAAACTATCCACATCCAACATAGGAATAAAAATAATATTCCTCACAATAGAGGGAACGTAATAACAATTATTCAAAATAATAGTCTTGCCCGTAGGCATATGTAAACTAAATGATCCTATAGATATGGCCGCAACCTTTGCTCCATTGCCTATACGGAGAATCGCCTCATCTTTTTCAAGAGTCCTACTTCTCTTTAGTCCTTGCAATGAATTGCAAATATGAGAACCACAGGCGGTATCTAATATCCAAGTAGAAATTTGACCTAGTGACATATTAACTTCGATCATGAACATGCCTGAATCAGAAGCGGTAGTCTCACTACCCTTCTTCTTCAATTCTGCAAGGTAAACCTTGCAGTTCCTCTTCCAGTGCCCTAACTTGTTACAGTGAAAACAAACAGCTAAATTAGGACCAGTCAACTTGTGAGCATCTAGTATGCTCCAGAGTGATAGTGCAGAAGACATGACGAATATAGTAAATCTGTAAATGATAAACATATAACAACAATTAGCAAATATTCAATTTCATTTCAAAACACTATATGAATCGGGTCTTTATTCATAAGTGTCTCCCACTAGTTTATCTAATTTTTTTTCAACCCCCTAAGTGAAAATTAGGCATTCATAATGCTAGTGGGAATAGGGATCCTACATTCCATCACACAACCTCGGCTGTGGCACGAAACATCATGTGATGTTCAATAGGCAGACAACTCTTGTCAATTACATCTTATGTTATTCCCTAATATAAGTTTAGCCTCTTGAATAATTGAGTCACGGCTGTGGCATGACAAACTAAGTATTCTAAGTCAAGTCTAACCCAACATTTCGTACAATTGAATCAGTCTCCAATGGCCCACGGCTGTAGCACGTACCGACCTTTAGATTCTAATTCAATGTACACATCTCTATGTAATAGACAAGTATTTCTTATTTCAAAATCAAAGCCCTCGGCTGTAGCATGAAACGACAATGATTTAAAAATAAGAACCACTTTCTACCATATTGGAAGGCTATGACCGACACAAGCCCGTTGTGTCTTTAGGCCAATTACTACTTGATATTAGTTAATTTTAGAGGGATTATATTACGTTACAACCATAATCATATTGTAAAGAGATTCTTCCTTTTAAATTAATTATTTCCAATCAATAATCGATAATCAGATGATTCCCAGATCGGGTGGAGCATTGTCAAGAGGCGTCACTTAATAACCCTTTCTTACAGATAGAAATCTGTTGTTGACAGAATCATCCTTTCTCTCAATATTGAAAATTCATATTCAATTACGTGTTTCATAAACACAAGAATCTCATGATCGTATTCATAATATTTATTGTTAAGGCAAGAAACGATTCCTATTCTAGATTTTCTAGAGCACGCCTTATATTGATTTAAGTTCACCTAAATCTATCATCGCATGGTAAACATAGGCATATATCTAATATATAAAATTAAATAAACAAGTAAATGTAAAGTGCAATAAAGTAAATGTGTTTGGTTATGGCCCCATCCTATGTGATCTTTATCAAGCTCATGATAAAGATCAAGGTCAATCTAATATGGTGATGGAAATAAATACAACTACTTATTACATAAGTCTTCTTCTTTGTTTAGACTTCTTGTTCTTTAAATCACCTCCATTGGATAGCCTTCTTGAGTCTTCAATTACATTACATGATTGAAAGTAAAACTAATCTAATGAACTTACAAGAATAACTCGAGTTAAATTCGAGATTTATGATTACAAAGATTGACGACATGCAAGTCGTATTTAAAACCAAAACCAAAACCATTACACTAAGGTCGAAAGGCCATAACCATCCACCATGCTCATAAAACACATAAAAGCATGTTAAAACACATAATCTGATCTTAACATATCATATTATCCATGATCTAATCATAAAAAGAAAATATGACAAAAATCAGAAAAATCAAAATCAAATCAGAAAAATAAGAATCACTGTTTTTGGGCCGTAAACGACGTCAAACGCCTTACAGACGAGTGGTTGATAGCTTAAGCTATCAGTTTTGTTCAGACGCTCCTTTACCTATGGAATAGGGTATTCGTTTGTGTAAATCGGACACCAGACCTAGATTTCAGCAAATCTGCAGCAGCCAATTCATAATTCGTATCTAATATGATTCTCCTAATTAGATCAAATATAAATAATGTATATATCAGTATATATACAGATTACATAATCATCTTATGATTATACAACTCACATGAATATCATATATTCAAAACCATACATATATAAGCATATTATATCAACATCAAATCATGGCGAATCACGTACATGCTCATATATCGAAAACAGTTAAACACATAAACAAATTAAAAACTTTTCGCAAGTAGCTCTGATGCCATTGAAGGGTTTTTAGCACATAAATGCAGCAAAAACGTAAATTTAATCTTAAAAAAACCGAAACCCTCCGCAGGATCCATGCGAAAAATAATATTTAATTCGTAGTTCAGTATGTTTACCTTAAGAATCTTTACGTTAATGGAAAGATGGAGGTTTTTAATAGCGATCCAAGAACGATGGATGGAGATCCTTAGCAGTTGCTCCTCAAGTGTGAAGCACTCCACCGGTATCCACCAAGAAAACGATGTAATGAAGGAGGAGGAGATGGAGAGAATTAGGGTTTTTTTTAATCTTTTTGGTTGAGGCAAAAATAGGGTCTATAATAGTATATTTATAGGTAAAATTTTCAGCTAAATTTTTTTCCATAAAATATTATTATTATTAAACCTTTATTATTCTCATTAATAATTAAAACACCTTTTAATTATTAATCCTTTTTCTAAACTCTTTAGAAATAATTCTCTCACTTGATTTAATTTCCAAAAATTGAATTCTTAATTAATAATATTAAGAACCTTTTCTTAATTAATTTATAATCAATTAAATCTCATTTAATCAATTATTAAATTTGCCAATTAATTATTTATTTCATAAATAAATAATTATAAGCCATTATTAATTAATTCCTCTACCATTAAATCATTCTCTTTTATGATGTGACCCTGTAGGTTCAATATTAAGCCGATAGTAGAAATAAATAAAAATAAAACTATTTTATCATTATTTATATAAATTCTCTAATTCATTCAATATGATTAATTAATTAATCATATTTATTCTACATCGTGAGGGATACTTCTCAGCATATCGCGACTATCCGGATAATACGAATTCACTGCTTAGAATACCAAGAACCTATTCAGTGAGTAGTTACCGTACAATCAATTCCTTCTACCCTGCAATGTCACGATTAAATACAAGGCATGGAACTTGTGTCAAGCCTATCTTATTTAATCACTTGCTTTCCCATTCACTATGCTTAGTTCTATTTAATGTAAATTAGAAACTCCTTTCTAATTTCATTCACTCTGGCCAGAGATTCCTGAACTAACATAAGTGAATCAGCATTGAACATTCTCTTCCTACACTGGAAGGGTAGATCCTTTATTGATCATACACTATCTTTGTGTACAAATTCCTATACCCAGTAGAGCCCTTAATTGTCCCTTGAGACTAAGAACTAAACCAAATCATAGTTCAGTGTACACAAGATGACTATGATGACCTCAAGTCTAAGGATACTTGTACAACTATCACTATGTGAACAACTGCTGACACGTGAGTGAACTCCATCAATTGTTCAGCTGTGTGAGTCATGTTCAGTGAACTTATTCTATAATAAGCACCTACATACTAGCTATAGTGTCACCACACAAATGTCTATGAGAACAGACATCCTTCATAATGAAGCAAGCATAGTATGTACCGATCTTTGTGGATTATTAATTACCAGTTAGTAATCCTACGATCATGAACTATTTAAGTTTAGAGTTATCATCTTTTAGGTCTCATTATTATGATCTCATCACAATCCATAAAAAGCTTTACTCTAAATTGTGGTATATCTTATTTAAACATTTAAATAGATAGAGCCCGCAATAAAAACAAAACAAGCCTTTTATTAATATCAATGAAATCAAAATAGATTACATAAAAGTTATTCCTAAATCCTCATACATGATTGGACTTAGGACATATCTCTTTCAAATATTTGGATTGTCTTTAAAATTGTTTTTGTGATTTCATAAAATTAATAATTATTTTTGGGATTTTATAAAATTTAGAAATCAATATTTTATTAATTATTTATCTTTAAATGATTTTCTGATTACAATTATTTGTAAATTCAGTAATTAATTCCGTGATGCTTCAAAAATTATGAAACTCATATTTTATCAAGTTTGAAATATTTTGAGAATTTTAAAATTATTCTGGAAATTTTTCTGATTAAATTCACCCACACGTTGATTCGTTTAATCGTCAAATGCGGTATGAGTTACATTTCAAAAATGGTTTAAAAATTATAAAACTTTGTTAGGTCCCAATGTGTTTTTAGAAGGGGGGGTTGAATACAAACAATACTGTATAATCGAATTAAGTGCGGAATAAAAATTGAAACAAAATTCAAGTTAAATAATCTCAAATTAATCTCAAATTAATTATCACAAATCTAGAATAAATTCGACATGAAATTTTTCTATTTTTGCAATAAAAAGATTCAAATGCTAAACGCAATTTGAGATTAAGTTCTAGGGATTTTGATCCGCTAGATAGTTACACAAGAACAAGATAGAGATTTCTAGTGGTTTGGATTTAACTTAAAAACTAGAAATTGTGATCTTGAATTCAGCAGATGAAAATGGAATATTTTGCTGCGGCTGCTGTGTTTTGTTCTTGAGTTGGATGATAAAGAATGACTTCTGCTGCTCCTTTCTTTATAATTCAATTAACAGACCTACTTGAACTGGTAAGACAATCCATTGAGCTAGCAAGACAAGCCATTGAGCTAGCAAGACTTTCGGTGAGACAATTGAATGAACTAGCAAGACTATCAGAATGAACTGGCAAGACAATCCTCCTCCCAGTGTAACTTTCGGTGAGACTATTGAAAATGGCCTGACATGAAAATCGGTATGACAATCCAGATTGTCATGCTAGTTCATTTTCAATTGTCTTGCAGATTTAAAACAGATTTTAATCCAATTAAATTCTGAAAATCCTTAGTATTAATTCAGAATTAATTAATCAATTAATTCAATTAATCAATAAATTCATCTTTGAGATATAATTTATTTTCTTAATTAAATTATATGACTTAATTAATTAATAGAGAATTAATACTAATCTTGAGCAGCAACCATTCTTCTGAAAATCTTCTGAAAATCACTGAGAATTATGAATCAATTCAACCACTTCAATGTTGACACTCGATGTACTGTCTGGTTCATGAGTGACTAACTTCAGTGACGTTTCTTTATGTCTTGACTTTGATACTTGATTTTCTTCAGATTAAATCCTTATAATTCTCTGATACTCTGACGAGATCTATGTTACTTGATTAAATCCACAATCTTGATTTGTATCACTGAGGCTTGATCAATTTCTTGAGCTTCTTCCAGTGAATTAATTCCTCAAGTCTGTAGATGAACCTTGTTTCTGAATCCTTTGACAAATGTCACTTTGTGAGATCTCTTTGACGGTAGATCCACTATTTACTTATTACATTCTTATTTGAGTTGAGTTAAATCCTCGAATAATTAAATAGGCTATGACATATGCCTTTCAATCTCCCCTATTTGTTTGTTAGACAATAACAACAAATATCTAGAGGATAACTCAACTAACAAATAAGAAAAAGATATAAACAGAAATGTAAAGTAAATAGCAGAAAAGTTCTGGATAACATTTAACATTTTCCAGATTCCAAATAGATGTTTTTCTAGACTGAACATATCTTCAAGTAGTTTCATCTTCTTTTGTACAACCACATTTTCTGTTGAGAAGCGCATATCTCTCTTGCTTCTCCCCCAATGAGAATCAACTGATTAAAGAAGATCACCTTCGTTTACCACATCTCCCGTACAATAGGATCCGCAGATAAAAACCAATAGTACTCCCCTTTTGGAAAACAGCTTCTTCCCTTATGAAGAAAATCACCTTGTGTTTACCACCTCTCCCGTACAATAGGATCCGTAGTTACAAACAACAATGGTGTGGTGTAGTATACATATGTAGGATCTTTTTCTTCCTCCCTGCTATTTCTCCCCCTTAGTTGAGGAATCCTCCAAACTATTACTTAAGCTTTTATCTCCCCCTTAGAGAAGGAATGTATGCCATTGTCCGAAGGAGTTCTCATATTTCACTTGGTCCGAAAAGAAATAACAAGTAGTTTCTCTTTCTTCCTCACTGTGAGTGTGTGATTCTGTTTAAGTGTACCTCACATGCGTTTCACTCTTCTCTCCACTCGTGTTTACACTCATTCTCACAAGTGTATCACTCCTCTCATAGCTCCAACATTCAGCTGTACCTGCAAGGAAAATCACCTTAGCCATCCTTAAGGAGGTCATAGGTGGTGCAATGGGAGTTCGCAAATCCCCATCCTTGTTAAACTCGTCAGATGAATCTGAATCATAATCTACAAGTTTCTAGTTTCCCTTTTAGGGTTCCAGATTTGAATTCTGGGAAGGTAAACAATGATCCAACGAATTTTAGCATAAAGATCAAAGTTCCCTTCTAATGGCTGTGAAGACATTTCCTTGTGACTTATCAGGTAATATCTGAATCATTGTCAACAAGTTGCCGATCTGCACCTATGTCAGATCCACTATCCGCAGATGCATCCAGGGGATTTAAGCCTGGGGAGGTAGACACTGACCACTGACATATGGCTTTTGGATCAGTATCCTCTCCTAACACCTGCAAAGGCAATTGGTCCATTAACGAACCTTGAACAATCGAATCTGACCTTAAAATGGTCGAAACTCTTATTTCCGTCAACTCATCCTTTGTGTGTGTAACCTTTCCTTGTGCATCAAGAATTGTTTATGTTTGAGGTGGTGACACTACATCGGATACCCTGGCCGACATGAAAATTTCAATAGACGCACCCTGTTGAGAGAATGAATCTAGTAACTGTTTTTGTGCCTTTTCAACCATTACATATTTTTGAGAAGATGTATGGGGGCTAGCAGTTGTCTCGGTTTAAAATACTACTTATCTTTGTAGGAGATAGAGCTACTGGGTTGACTACAGAACTTTCATTATGTGGTGCACTAAGGCACTATCTCCCTCACGCTCATTCATACTACTTTTAGTGGTAAGAGAGTGTTGGTTGGTTCTGTTTCTGTGTTTGTCTTTACAGTCTGGGATAGATGTTGTGGGTTTTCAACCTCATGACTGTCAATGAAAGAAAGCCATTGGAGACTGAACCTGTATCACAGAACATATGGCAATAGAGAGATAAAATGTACTTAAGATCTAATGAATGAAAATTATACATTTAATATTTTGAGAGAAATGATGTACAATAGTGATTTTAAAAGATTTTACATGAAATAAGAAATCACTAATGTTGAAAGAAGTTTGAGTTTCTCCTAAAACTCACTGCACATATAAAACAATATGTTTGTGCCTAGTAATAAGAGAGTTATTAATATGACGATTCTACTAGTTCATATTAAACTGTAACTTCAGTTAGAGTGCCATACCATGTTCTTGACGATTGCTTGAGTAGTACACTAGTTCATACCAACCTGAAGTGAGATTGTGAAGAAGAGATTGCATAGTCCAATAGATCTGCAACTGCAAAGTCCATGAACTGTGGTGCATTGACTTCCTCTTTTGACTCACCAACCAGGAGTACACTTGTACACATCTTACTAGAGTCCAATTCCAAGTGTAATGTGCATCAGGTGCCTGATATGTCGTAATATTCTCAAGTCTCGTCACTGGTGCTATATGTTAGATACTGCTTCCTGATAATAACCTAGCACAATATACAAATTTACAATGATAACATTTCCAGCTTGCAAACAGCCATATCCCTCAGATAAACCTTTGCTGTTATCTCCAAAGGTAACCAGAGGGCCAACTTTCTCAACCACATTTGATAGCAGGGCTCTATCTCCGGTCATATGTCTTGACGATCCACTGTCAAGAATCCACACTACCGGTTCCACCTGTTTAATGCCCTGCACTACAAATGGATTAGACCTTCTTCGGAACCCAAACTTGGTTGGGCCCGACATACTTGTAGAATTGACCTTTGTCAGGTAAAACATCATTCTTAACTTTAATAGTCTCAACTTTCTCAATGACTGAACATTTGACCTTGTAAACAGCCTTAACAAATTTCTGTTTAGGCTTAGGCATAAATGTCTCCTTTCTAGCCTTAGAAGGACTAGCAATCTTAGACCTATCATGCTTCCTATTATTCACATGCTGACGAGGAGTAGTCTTATCACTAGAAACATGATTACCATTAAAATAAGCATACATCAAATTAAAAGCACAAGACATACAATTAGCAACACCACATGCTTTATGAGAGTGATTAACAATAGGCAATTTATGCTAGGTAGACATGGCATTTTTGTTATCCAACTCATGTATGTCTGAGTTAGTCTCAGTTGCTTTCACAACTTTGACTGGAACTTTTGACACACTTGACTCGGAAACAACCTTCTCATTAGCATGATCTTCAGCACATATTTCTTCTTGAATAACAGAAGAGGTCGCATCAAATGGTTCAGCAATTGATGCTTTATAGAGGGGTTCATCAACACCCTTAAGCACATGTGGTACTTCCCTACCTTTGGCACAGACATGAGGAGGGGAGTTTATGCCTAATTCTCCAATAGCAGCATTGTAATCATAACCTATTCCAGATGTTTGATTAACAGCTTGCTTACTTTAGAACTCTTTAGCCTTCGAACAAGAATTGAAGTAGGCTCTAACCTTAGTCTCAAGACCGATGATCTTATCTTTGAGAATAGTTTAGAGTTGTCTATAACAGTTAACTCTATTCTCTAGAAAAGATACTTGTTCTTTTAACCTGTCTTGATTAATGTGCACAAGTCTTAATTCATTGACCTCTTTCTCAAGGTCTTTCATCTGTTGACTTAATAGTTCATTATCACGACGAGCACAATCTAAGTTACCTCCTAGATGATAAACTAATTCAGCATCAGTATATTTTACCTCTTTTCTTGACGATGAAGCTTTTCCATCAATAGCCATAAGAGCAAGATTCCCTTCTTCTTCATCTTCACTATCAGTATCATCCCAGCTTCTTCCCTTTGCCAGATAAGCCCTTTCAGAGTTACTCTTCTGATTTGAATCATAAGAGTTCTTCCTTACTTGCTTTGGCTTCCTACATTCTGTGGCAAAGTGTCCCAACTCATTGTAGTTATAGCATTAATGGTGCTCCGATCAACCATCCCTGTTTTGTATCCACCACTGCTGGTGTTAGAGGATGAAGATCCACCTGTCTGGAATCCGTTGTAGTTGGACTTGTACTTGAACTTGGGATTTCTCTTGAATCTGACATTGGAGAATCTTTTGACAATTTGGGCCATTGACTCATCTTCCAATTGCTCCAGCTCTTCCAAAGAATAAAAATCATCACTGGATTGATTTGTAGTAGGAGGATCATATTCTTCTACTAACACATTTTCCTCAGCCTTGGAAAACTGTACCATTCTCTCTAGCTGTTGAGATTGTTGTTGTTGTTGACCTTCAGCTACAAGAGCAGTAGATGTGCTGACCATTCTATCTTTCCCGTAGACTTCCTCTTGCTGAATCTGCTCCAACTCATAGGTTTTTAAAATTGTTTTTGTGATTTCATAAAATTAATAATTATTTTTGCGATTTTATAAAATTTAGAAATCAATATTTTATTAATTATTTATCTTTAAATGATTTTTTGATTACAATTATTTGTAAATTCAGTAATTAATTCCGTGATGCTTCAAAAATTATGAAACTCATATTTTATCAAGTTTGAAATATTTTGAGAATTTTAAAATTATTCTGGAAAATTTTCTGATTAAATTCACCCACGCGTTGATTCGTTTAATCGTCAAATGCGGTATGAGTTACATTTCAAAAATGGTTTAAAAATTATAAAACTTTGTTAGGTCCCAATGTGTTTTTAGAAGGGGGGGGGGGTTGAATACAAACAATACTGTATAATCGAATTAAGTGCGGAATAAAAATTGAAACAAAATTCAAGTTAAATAATCTCAAATTAATCTCAAATTAATTATAACAAATCTAGAATAAATTCGACATGAACTTTTTCTATTTTTGCAATAAAAAGATTCAAATGCTAAACGCAATTTGAGATTAAGTTCTAGGGATTTTGATCCGCTAGATAGTTACACAAGAACAAGATAAAGATTTCTAGTGGTTTGGATTTAACTTAAAAACTAGAAATTGTGATCTTGAATTCAGCAGATGAAAATGGAATATTTTGCTGCGGCTGCTGTGTTTTGTTCTTGAGTTGGATGATAAAGAATGACTTCTGCTGCTCCTTTCTTTATAATTCAATTAACAGACCTACTTGAACTGGTAAGACAATCCATTGAGCTAGCAAGACAATCCATTGAGCTAGCAAGACTTTCGGTGAGACAATTGAATGAACTAGCAAGACTATCAGAATGGACTGGCAAGACAATCCTCCTCCCAGTGTAACTTTCGGTGAGACTATTGAAAATGGCCTGGCATGACAATCGGTATGACAATCCAGATTGTCATGCTAGTTCATTTTCAATTGTCTTGCTGATTTAAAATAGATTTTAATCCAATTAAAATTCTGAAAATCCTTAATATTAATTCAGAATTAATTAATCAATTAATTCAATTAATCAATAAATTAATCTTTGCAGATATAATTTATTTTCTTAATTAAATTATATGACTTAATTAATTAATAGAGAATTAATACTAATCTTGAGCAGCAACCATTCTTCTGAAAATCTTCTGAAAATCACTGAGAATTATGAATCAATTCAACCACTTCAATGTTGACACTCGATGTACTGTCTGGTTCATGAGTGACTAACTTCAGTGACGTTTCTTCATGTCTTAACTTTGATACTTGATTTTCTTCAGATTAAATCCTTATAATTCTCTGATACTCTGACGAGATCTATGTCACTTGATTAAATCCACAATCTTGATTTGTATCACTGAGGCTTGATCAATTTCTTGAGCTTCTTACAGTAAATTAATTCCTCAAGCCTGTAGATGAACCTTGTTTCTGAATCCTTTGACAAATGTCACTTTGTGAGATCTCTTTGACGGTAGATCCACTATTTACTTATTACATTCTTATTTGAGTTGAGTTAAATCCTCGAATAAACAAATAGGCTATGACATATGCCTTTCAATCTCCCCTATTTGTTTGTTAGACAATAACAACAAATACCTAGAGGATAACTCAACTAACAAATAAGAAAAAGATATAAACAGAAATGCAAAGTAAATAGCAGAAAAGTTCTGGATAACATTTAACATTTTCCAGATTCCAAATAGATGTTTTTCTAGACTGAACATATCTTCAAGTAGTTTCATCTTCTTTTGTACAACCACATTTTCTGTTGAGAAGCGCATATCTCTCTTGCTTCTCCCCCAATGAGAATCAACTGATTAAAGAAGATCACCTTCGTTTACCACATCTCCCGTACAATAGGATCCGCAGATAAAAACCAATAGTACTCCCCTTTTGGAAAATAGCTTCTTCCCTTATGAAGAAAATCACCTTGTGTTTACCACCTCTCCCGTACAATAGGATCCGTAGTTACAAACAACAATGGTATGGTGTAGTATACATATGTAGGATCTTTTTCTTCCTCCCTGCTATTTCTCCCCCTTAGTTGAGGAATCCTCCAAACTATTACTTAAGATTTTATGTCCCCCTTAGAGAAGGAATGTATGCCATTGTCCGAAGGAGTTCTCATATTTCACTTGGTCCGAAAAGAAATAACAAGTAGTTTCTCTTTCTTCCTCACTGTGAGTGTGTGATTCTGTTTAAGTGTACCTCACATGCATTTCACTCTTCTCTCCACTCGTGTTTACACTCATTCTCACAAGTGTATCACTCCTCTCATAGCTCCAACATTCAGCTGTACCTGCAAGGAAAATCACCTTAGCCATCCTTAAGGAGGTCACAGGTGGTGCAATGGGAGTTCGCAAATCCCCATCCTTGTTAAACTCGTGTCTGCATTCTGTTTAGTGGGTTGGTGCATGATAGTAGCAGAAGGAATTAAAAAAACAATTAAAATACAAAACCCTCCACCCCTGTTCATCTCTCAACTGCCATCTCTCTTTCTCTCAATTCTCTCTCTCCCTCAAATTTTCTCTCGACTCTCTCTCCTCTCAAATCTCTCACTCCCTCTCGTCTCTATCTCATGTTCTCAACCTCTCCTTTATTCCCTCTTCTTCCCGTTTTATTTTCTGTCTCTCTGTTTTCCTTACTCCTGCGTGGTTCCAATAACTTTCCGGCCTGTTTTTAGTTTTTTTCCGGCCGATTGTCGGCTCTATACTTTTGCTTATTCGATATGTATACATGCGTATATATATATTTATGCATGTGTTTCCATCCCTATGTGTGTTGTGTGATGGTTGTGTGCATGTTTGTGTGGTGTGTGTGTGTGTACAGGCGCATGTTGTGCGTGTTGGTGCTTTGGGTGGAGATTGTTGCCTCTGTGGTTGTGCTACTTCTATGTTCTGCAGTTTCAATTACTGTCTGTTGGCGAGTCATATTTTGGAATTCTTGTATTTGTTTTGCAGGGAATAATTGATTAATGTTCGTGAAATAAAAAAATTTATTCTCAAGGAAATTATTAATTTAATCGGTGAAATACGCGTTGAAAACCCGAAATTAATCGGGCACCCGCGAATTTTACCGCCGTCGGCGATGAGCCTTGGTGAGCCGACGGTGGACTATGATGATATAATATGAGTCCTACGAATAAAAACATAAGCCAATGGTGGACTATGATGATATAATCTGAGTCCTACGAATAAAAATATAAAAATGCGAATAATAATAATTAATAACTGAATTGTATCGGTGATTGGGAATTGCGAGTGTGGATTGTTGTTGTAATTTGATTGGGTTGACGTCGATTATGTTTCAACGAGATTGTCCAATAAATAGAGGAAACGCTACCCGATTTCCGAAAAATCAAATTACGGAAACACGGGAACATATTTTGTAATCGTCAGGATGTCGAACAAATATATATATATATATATGTATGTGTGTGTATATAAATATCTTATACACAATCTGATTTTTTGTCGTGGTGAAATATTTTGCCAAAAATACCCAATAACACTAATCTCCAATAACGACGGGCATACGTATTTTCTGAAAACGATTACCGAACAGACTTTCGAGGACGTGAACCCTAATTGATACGTGTATTACAATAATGAGTATGTTATGAGTCGGGTTTTGTTAGCGTATGGGTAGATTGTTAGCGAGGATATGTCAAGCATATTCGATTGTCTAATATAGGGTATTTCGGTTCTGTAGGTTCCAATCGAAATCCCGAGCATCCCGGTCGGTGCAAGGCCAGCCAGTAATAGTTGTTAAAGCGTATTGAGGCAAGTACCCCTGACCATATCTTTATGGTTCAATAAAATATGAATAACTGTTTATTTAAATTTAATATTAGAACATAACGTTTTAAGTTACGTATCCCCCATGTTTAAAATGTTTTGTTAACATATGTTTTGGGGAAAAAGTAACTTCTGAAAATGCCTATCTCTAAAATTATGAATAAATTAGAAAAGGTTTTTGGAAGGTTTGTTGTGATATAACTGTTTTGAAAAGAGACAGGTATAAGTGGTTTGAAAAACTGGATAAAGTAGATCAGATAATTGGATGAGCATGCACAAGGGTCCGTAACGGCCAGGAAGATGGTGTAAGAGGCTAGGGTGGTTGCACACCTTATTTAAACCACTTAGTCCAACGTGACAAAGACCTAGCTAGTCTCTGAGTTTCGAAACAAATTTATGGGATGCAGATGGAGCCATCTGATGGAGATAGCCTGATCAGTTGTCTCATCAGGGATCATCCAATACATACATATCTGAGCGAGATTTTGTGGTTCCTGTAACGGAACAAATGATTTTGGGTCCCCGTAACGGGACAAATGGTTTTGTAGTTCCTGTAATGAAATAAATGATTTGGAAATGAAAATAGCATGCTAAAATTGGACTCTAGTATTTGCACAACACACGACTGATGTTATTATTTTACGGAGCATGCTAGTTACTGATATCCAGTTTATACCTGTTTTACTTGTTTTTATAAACGAGATATGATTGATATTCCTATAATTGTTTATCATAAACTGTTTTACTTGTTATTCATATAGTGGTACTGCTGAGCGATTGTTCGCTCACTGTTGCAAAATGTTTTATATATTCATATATTGCGTATTGCTAGGAATCCCCTTTTGTCTTAAACAGGGCCATATTCCGGTTCCTCATATATCGAGCTCTTCTGAGTTTGTTGTGTCAGACCAGGTGTGGTCTGTGAGTTGCTGTAGAACGTTAGATGTGTCAGGTTGTTTTAAATAAGTTAGTTTGTATTAAGTGTGTAATCTAAATCATACTTGAACCTGAAAAAGATCTTATGAAGGGGTTGTGTTTATATTGAAATAAGAATGAGCTGATTGTATTATAATTGTAGTTTGATATTATTAGTGAAGTCAACTCCTAACCTCGGAGTTGAGGTCGTTAAATTGTTAGTGTTTAATCGGGGTTTATTATATCCGTTGTTATTGTTAGGAATATGTTGTGAACTTGATGATAAATTTAACAAAACACCTTAGTAGATTTAACTTAGTGAATTTTGTAGCACTCGACAGATGATCTAATATAGTCCCGATGGATAAACTTTACAGTCCCGACGGATGACAGATTAACATATATGAGTGAGTAGCTTATGTAATAATAAGAACTGTAGCACATTTCTGCAAACAACATGTATAAGTCAAGTAGATTGCTTAGGGATTTGTAAGTCATGTTGGCTACTAGATTGATATGCAGAATAGGTTGATTAATTGTAAATATGAAATGTCTTATAATTCTGTATAAGTGAAATGGAGTCAAGTGACAAATAGACACCCGACGGATAATCTACAAGACTCCTGATGGATGATCAACAAAGCTCCCCGATGGATGACAAGCATAGACCTGACGGGTGATCAAATTCAAATAGCTGTTGACAGTGACAACACAGTCACATGCGTCGGATGTTTGCAAAAGGAATGTGGCAGCCTGTTAAGCAGGAATTTGAGAATAAAAAGCATTACAATTTCCATGAAATTATGAAGATATTCAAAGATGTTGGAATAGAGTAGTGAAGTAGCATGAAGTTAGACTAGATATGTTTTGTTTTATTATCTTGTCTTATTATCATGTAAACTTGGTGATATATAAACGAAGTGTAGCAAGTAGAACATCTATCGAACTAAGCATATACATTTTTCAGAGAAACATATCAAGCTATATCCTGTAAGCATTTCTCTGTAGCTTTAGTTGTTCAAACTTGTAAGTAGCTGTGAGCTATTCAAGCTTCACAGGGTTCTCATTTGATATATATATATATATATGGTGGATACTTTCAAATCCACCAGAAAGTTTTAAAAGCTTTTGTTTTTATTACTTAGTGTTTTTGATTTCAATCATCTTTTTATTCTGCACAACTTCTAATCAAACACTGTTATATTTATCAAGTTAGAACTGTTTTAAAATCTGAAAAAGTAGCCAGAATTACATTCAACCCCCCTTCTGTAATTCTTGTTATATTGTTAGGGAATAACAGTTATTATATTAGTTAATAGTGTGTGGGTCCTCATTTCCTAACCCCGAGATTGAGGGCGTCACAAGTTGGTATCAGAGCTACAAGATCTAGTCCCTGAGACAAGTTAGGATAAAAGGGTATTTGGGTGTATATATATTGTGAGAGTGTTTCGACTCATATAGAGTTGAGTTAGACTATTAGGTATAGTCTAAGTAAAGTGAATAGGTCAAGGTAGCACCTAGAGTTAGGGTGTGAAGTCAGTTGAAGTCTTACTCAACCCTAATGTTGTTTCTTGGTTGTTGTTTTGTGATTTATCTCAGGACCCCAGTAGTGGTAGTGATTCCGACTCAGAATTTAGTTTAACCGGTACCCTAGTGGACTCTTTCCGCCCTCTTCAGAGGAGCCTGTGTATATTAATTCAGACCCTGAGGGGGATCCATCAGAGAGCAGTGAGGTCCCTATGCAGGTGTCTTCCCTGAGACCCATTCCAGAGATTCCATCCCCTGAGCGAGAGCCTACTATGCCTGCTAGGACTGTGCCTGCCTAGATTGGAGGCAAGTTAGCCCAGGATCGAGACTTTGTTTACTCCCACATTCCTGAGTTGGGAGCTTTGGTGGATAGGTTGGCTCGAGAGTCTAGGCAGAGGACTTCAGTTATGGAAGATTGAGTGGAGAGTCCAAATTCAGATGGTGGAGCAGGTTACCCGGAGAAGATTGGATGAGGGACCATCTACTAGTGATGTGGAGGATGAGGCCAGGAGGATTCATAAGATCATTCGTTGGATGTTGATTGTGTTAAGAGAGATTCTAGATTCTGGTGACGAGTGAGTTGGTGATGAGCAAGCGGGACATCTGGTGAAGCCCGTAGTAGTTGTTATTTGTTTGTTTCCTTTCAGTGCCGATAGGCTTTGGGATACTTGGTCAAATGTCGGGATCCCTTTTCTGTTCATGTTGTATTTCAGAACTAGTGTTGGTTGCTATAGTAGTAGTTAGGTAGAAGTTAGGGGTAGTTAGGGGGATATTTTCCAGTTTTTCCTCTGTTTAACCCTGCTATATAATTGTACCTTATTCCAGAACTTATTGTACTTGAACTTCTCTGTTTATGCACTGTTGAAACCTTTCATCTTGTTTATATTTTGGACCGTGGAAATCTTTCTAAACTCTTTTACATACCATGTCTCTAAGTAACCGTGTTCAATACCTTGTAAGTCATACCTTGTATCATGTGCGAACCCTAACTGATAAGAGAATTATGTAGTAACAAGTGGGTAATACTTAAAACCCGTAAATCTATTTCTAAAAGATTTTCTATTGATATGTATGTCATGCTATCGTATTTCTAAATAATTACTCAATCAGGTTTGTAATAAATGGCCATTTCACCAAATCACCAAGAAGAAGAAACTCAAACCCAAGAACAAAAACAAAATCAAGATACACCTATAATGAACCGACTCTTTCAACCTTTGCAACAACCCTCAGTCCCTAAAGTCGGTAATTTCAAGCAATTTCAATCCGTACATCCCCCAGAGTTTGTAGGATTTCCCGACCCCATTTAAGGTCAGTCTTGGTTGAGGGAAACGGAGAAAGCTTTTGAGTTAACAGAAGTTAAGGATGATAAGAAGGCGCAATACGAGAGTTATCTTAGGGATAAGGCTAGTTATTGGTGGGAATCTTTTAAGGCGTTGCTGGAAGGGAAAGTTATAACCTGGGAGAAGTTTATGGAGATGTTCTTAGAGAAGTATTTTCCAAGTTATATGCACGACCAGTTGGACATGAGGTTTTTGAATCTGAGACAAGAGGATATGACAGTGGCTGAATATGAAGTGAAGTTTTCAGAGTTAGCAAGGTTTGCACTCGAGTATGTGAATACCAAGGCAAAAGGCCAAAAGATTCCAGCAAGGATTGAAAACAGGGATTCAAAGTCGGGTGGCTCTTCTTGAAATAAAGAATTATGCCGCTCTAGTTCAGAAAGTGATGATTGTAGAAGGATAGAAAGAAGCAACTAAGAGGAAAAGCGAAGGAAAGAAGAGAAAGTTTGAGGAATCAGAATCAGATCAGGGAAGTTCTAAGTTTGGAGGGAAGTTTGGAAAGAATGCTGGAAATCAGGACCAGAAGTTTCAGAAGTTCAAGCCCGAGAATGGAAACAAGAAGAATCATTTCCAGAAGACGGGACAACCAGTAAAGGACCACATGGCTAGGAACTATAAGGAGCCTGTTTAGAAGGCGAATGTGCTTAGGATTGCTGCACCACCCCCAGTAGCACCAGCTGCCCAGTCAAGGGCAAGAACATTTAACATGACTATAAAAGATGCGGTGCATGATGTGGATGTGGTAGAAGGTATGCTTGTTATAAACTCAGTAGAAGTTCAAGTGTTAATGGATTCTGGAGCAACTAGATCCTTTATTGCTAAAAGCGTTATTGATAGATTAAATGTCGTGTACCCTCTCAAACCTAACTTGACTATAGAAGTAGCAAATCAAGAAAGAGTTACTGCCAATAGAATTTTTTCCAATTGCGATGTGGTTGTAGAAGGTCGGCACTTTTCTGCTGACTTAATACCTTTTAAGTTAGGAGAATTCGACGTTATATTAGGAATGGATTGGTTGTCAAACCATGATGCGTAAATCGAATGTAAAAGCAAAAAGGTGAAGTTAAGAACCAAGGATGGAGATGAGGTGATATTTAGAGGGAAAAAACAAGAAAAGAAGTTTTTAACGGCTATCCAAACGAAGAGATTGTTGCGATAGGGATGCGAAGCGTATTTGGCTCATGTAAAGGATTTATAGGCGGAGTCTTTAAGAATTGAGGATATTCCGGTAGTTAAAGATTTTCTCGACATTTTTCTAGATGAATTACCTGGACTACCTCCGGATCGAGAGATAGAGTTCACGATTGATTTGGCTCCTGGAGCGGAACTAGTTTCGAAGGCTCCCTATCAAATGACGCCTATCGAGATGAAGAAACTAATGATGCAATTACAGGAATTGTTGGACAAAAAGGGTTATTCGCCCGAGTGTATCTCCATGGGGTGCACCAGTGCTATTTGTGAAGAAGAAAGATGGAAGTATGAGGTTGTGTATCGATTATCGCGAGTTGAATAAGTTAATGATTAAGAATAAGTACCCTATACCGCGAATCGATGATTTATTTGATCAGCTGAAAGGAGCTACTTGTTTCTCGAAGATTGATTTGAGATCTGGGCATCATCAACTAAAGATTAAAGTGGAAGATATACCCAAGACGACATTTTGAATGAGATATGGACACTATGAGTTCTTGGTAATGGCGTTCGGTTTTACAAATGCACCATCTGCATTTATGATCTCATGAATAGAGTGTTCAAACAATATCTAGACAAGTTCGTAATAGTATTTATCGACGATATCTTGATATACTCCAAAATGAAGCCGAACATATGGAACACTTGAGGAACTCTTTGGGAATTTTAAGAAAAGAGAAGTTAGACGCGTAGTTTTCTAACTGTGAATTTTGGCTAAAGGAAGTTCAGTTTCTTGGATATGTAGTTAACAGTGAAGGTATTAAAGTCGATCCCACAAATGTAGAAGCTGTGATGAATTGGGAGAAGCCGAAGACTCTTACGGAAGTGAGAAGTTTTCTCGGATTAGCAGGATATTATAGATTATTTGTGCAAGATTTTTTTAAGATCGTTGTCCCATTGACTAAGGTGACAAGGAAGGAAGAGAAGTTTGTATAGACAGTCAAGTGTGAGGAAAGTTTTCGAGAGCTAAAGAAAAGGTTAGTAACCGCACCAGTGCTGGTTTTACCTGATGAAAAAGGCGAGTTTGTAATCTACAGCGATGCTTCGTATAAAGGACTAGGTTGTGTGCTAATGTAACACGGGAAGGTAATAGCATATGCGTCAAGGCAGTTAAAGCCGCACGGATAGAAGTATCCTACGCATGATTTGGAATTAGCAGCAATAATATTTGCTCTTAAGATTTGGAGGCACTATTTATACGAAGAAAAGTGTGAGATTTATACGGATCACAAGAGTTTAAAGTATATCTTTACGTAGAAAGAACTAAACATGAGGCAAAGGAGATGGTTGGAATTGATCAAGGATTACGAGTGTGATATCCCGTATTTTTAAGAATTATTATTATTATTATTTTAATATGTTTATGTAATTTTCTGATTTGAAAGGAGTAAAATGATGGATATTTTATTCCTGTATGACGAGTTTGTGTTATTAAATGGTAATGTGCTAATTGTTAAGTGTTATATCGATTCTTATTAATTTCTGAAAATATTTACTTAAATGTATTATTTTTAAAAGTTATTTGAAAGCCGATCTTATTGATATCGGTAAATTGAAATTATTTTGTAATATCCGGGAAATATCGTGTAATTATTTTTATCAATTAATAATTATTATGGGATTATTATGGGAATTTTGGTGAATTATCTGATGATTGATATTGATATTTGGTGTTTATATGTGATAAGGTGTAAGTACTTTGATTTTTAATATGTTCAGAATAAAGTATAGAGAATTATGGTATTTTTCTGGTAATTTTTGGATTGTTATATGGTTTTATAAGGATTTATAGATTTAATAATTATTTTTTTTGAGTAATTATAAAACTATTTTATAAAGCTGGGAATCGTCCAACTTCAATCGTTTTTGCATTTTTACAACCCGGAACTCTTCAAAAAACTCCTTCCTAACCCAATCTGATTATTCTTAATATTTTCCCTATTATGACTTTTTCGATCCGGAATACGGTTTGACCCGTACGAATCCCGACGCAAAATTTTTGATACGATAATCATTTCGGTAGATCAATAAAACCCGTATTCTCGAGAGACATGATATTTTTACATTAATTTCTCATAGGGTGTTTTATAAGAAGTTCGGTTTTGATAATTATCCAAATCTGGTATTAAATTATATCGTTTTTATAGTTACTTGACGGCTGAGTAATCTATTTTCGGATCTGATATATAATTGTAATTATGGAATTATTAAATAAATAAAATATGTTATGGTTCTATCAACATAGTGTTGTATTTATTATTAGTTGGGTATGACTCTGTGGATTCGAGGATTAATTGTATTATTAAATGCTAAATTGCATTGTTTTCACTTTTAAAGGTGATTTTATTGAAAATTTATTTTCATAAATATTGAAATTGTCTCTAAAATTGTTTTTATGGCTTTTTAATTTCAATAATGATTTATAAAATTCAGAAAATAATATTTTATCAATTATTTATTCCTAAACAATTTTCTGGTTGTATTAAAGTGTAAATTCAGTATTAAATTTCAGAATGTTTCAAAAATCATGAAACTTATATTTTCTTAAGTTTTGAATATTTAGAGAATTTTAAAATTGTTTCGAAAAATTTTCGGGCTATATTTACCCGCATATTTGTTCGTTAAATCGTAAAATGCGGGTATGATACGCGTCAAAAATATTTTAAAAATTATGAAATTTTAATTTTACAAGTTTTTTTAATTATTCTGAGAATTTTAGAATTTGTTTGGTATTTTTCTGGTTTTATTTACCGGCACGTTTATTCGATAAATTGAGAAACGCAGGGCAAAAACCAAATTTTCAGGCATAAATAAGGATACGTGTTGTTGTGCTCTGTTAAAAAAAAACAAAAAAACAACAAAAACCTAAACTACCCGCATTCCTCCACTTATCCTTCTAGGCGCACAACCACAACCCCCCAATTCTATTATCCATCGCCACCAGATTTTCAATCTTCGAAAATTTATATCTCCCCAACCGTTCGTCCAAATTTCAATTATTATATATGGAAATGATCATCACTTCGATACTTATGCATAGGTATATATATTGCATGGTTTTGAGAAGAAAATTTGCGGAGCATATTTTCCGTTTTAATTTATTTTCGGGGCGTAGAAAAAAGTTTGACGGTGTTGATTACTCTGCATGACATTTCAGCGTGTGTATGTCTATGGCTATTAATTTTGGATTTTTCTGGAGATATTTTCCGGACATCAAATAATCACTTGGGGTGATTATAATTTATTTTGGGTAAGGATTTTGAGATTCCGCTTTTATATTTGGTTATATTATAGCATGTTAGTGTACACATATTTATTTCATAATTTTTAGAAGTTGTTGTAGAAGTCGCTTTTTGCCGTATATTTCGTTTCTGCCGTGTTTATACGTGCAAATATAAATTACTACGTGTTTTAAATTATTGATTTTATTAGAGTATAGTTGGATTGTATTGTTTGAGATTGATTTTGAGAGGTTCTGACCCCGGGGGAATAGTCCGTTTTAGGAAGATGTTATTTCGATTTTTTTTAAATATCTATTTCAATTTCAAATTATGATCTTTTATTATTTTTGAAAATCATAATTGTATTTAATTATTTATAATTTGTTTTAATTAATTAATTAATTATTTATTTATTTAATTAATTGATTAATTCATTTTATCAATTAATTTTATTTATAAATAGTTGAATGACGTGTAATTATCTATAATTGAGCCAAATAATATTCTGAAATTATTTTGAGCTTTTAAAAATATATAGAGGTATTGAATATTTAATTAATATTATTATTAATTGAATTATTCTTATTTTATTCATAATAAATAGATCGTTTGTCCGGTTAATACGAAACGAACGCGTGTAGGCTCAAAAAAATATCCCGCTTTCATTAAAAATACTTTCGAGAACCAAATTCTTTCATTTCAAAAGGTCGCTTGTTTTTTGAATTGTTTTGAGTCGATTATTGATCGATAAATCATATTTTGATCCGATTTTAGTTTTAAATGTACCAAGTCGAATGTTTTGACGAACCGAGTCATGTGTGATATGAATTATGTGATACGTGAGTTATGTGTTTACATGCGTATGTAAGTCAAGAGTCTGGTGTTTGGCTGTTTCCTTTATGTGCGGGCTATCGTATGGGTAGACGATAGGGTTTTGACGTGCAGTTCGTTGAGTAATTATCGTTTAGACGATTAAAGTGTTATTTTCTAATTATAGATACGAGTCTTTCAAGACGATCATAACTAGATGGAATGGATGAAGAGTAGAGTTGATTAGTATGGAATATTGGGTTGCAGCACTGCTTGAGCAGCAGATCAGAGATTTAGCGAAGTAAAAGACGGTGATGTCTTGAGATGCCAGAATGAGATAATTGTGTTATTGCGAGTGTGACTAACTACTAAAAACCAAAGGCAAGTATCCCTATCTTCACTTATCGTTCAAGTGACATTTATTTTGAATCATATTATGCAAGTTTTTTACACTATTCTAATTCCAGAATAGTTCAATATTTTACATATCCAACTGCTTATGATTATGCAAATATTGCTTTTCTATTCTCAGTTCAGAATAGATAAATGTTTTACATATCGCTGAATTAAATGCTTATTATGCAAGTACTCTTCTGCTATTCTATGTTTAGAATAGTTGAGTGTTTTTACTTATCAAAATGAATGGATTTATAAATGTTTCGAATTTGGAGAAAAATGATGTGGTTGCGAGTATTCCTGCCCAAGTGAATGGGGGAATAAAAATTTACATGGGTTTCGATTATTATGACCCCTGTAAATAAAATGTTTTAAGATTGGATGATTGTGTAAGAGGCCGCGGTGACGGTCCAGTGTGAGCTATTTATTATACAGATTGCTAGGCCAATATGTGCCTTGGGTACGCTTTGTTTAGTTGGATATGCTTCGGCATACCGGTGTTGCTCCGCAGCTGATCACCGACGGCAACACACCGTCGTTCGAGGATTCCAATCTAAATTATTATATTACTTTTGATAATCACATAATGAGTGATTTATCAAATGTTTCTGTTTTGGATAAAAAGATGAAATGCAGTTTTAATTCAGTTTCTGGTTGATGTTAATACTTAGTTTGCTGTTAAATATTAAAGGTGGTAATAATATAAATGATTGATGTCGACTTCAGTATGGGATATTGTGAGCATCAAAGTTCGTATTGATATCTAATTTGATATGACAACAAAATGAGTATTAATATCAAGAGTTTGGTTTTGAATAAAGTTTATGATTCAATCCATAATCGTTGTTTCATGTTATTATTATTTACGATATTTCCGTAAACACTATTTTACAAGTTTTATTCTCGTCAAGATTTAAAGTATTGTTGAATCCTTTTGCTCAAAATATTGAAAGGGTTTTGAATACAAATGAGGAACCAATTTCAGGGATTCCTTACTAATTTTTTTTGATTCAGCAATTATGATTTTAAATGTTCTGCTCTAGTGCAGATATCGATTTTATATCGAAAAGACCATATATATGCTATAATGAACTTGCTGAGCATTTCTTTCGCTCATACTTTCCTGTTTTTAAATTTAACCTTCCAGTGAGGATTAGCTTGCGCTGTTTAGCCGCGTAATTCTAGAAAGCAAAGGAAGAAGCTTTTGGAAGGTGGTTGGTCCAGGGTTTGCGGACTAGTGTAAGTTCTATTATGTAAAGTTGTTTATATTATATTCTATTACAGTTTAGTATTGTATATTTGGGCCTAGTATACTTCATTTCGAAGTTATACTAGCGGGTTAAGTTTTGAGTTTGGGAATCTGTTGAAAAGAGTTTTAAAAGAAAGCAAAAGGAAAAAAAATTATTTGTGGAATTTGGAATTCTTGTTTCTAGAACTTTAACCTGAAAAGATCTTGGTATAGTTTGGGGTCACATATGATATATTTCAGTTGTTGGCATTTATTTATTGATTAAAAAGGTTAATTTGAACTGAGATTTCATAGTGACGACCAAATCCTCTGACCCTGGATTTGGGGGCGTTATAACGAGTGTACGATAGTTATCATTCTGGGAAGGCGAATGTTGTAGCGGATGCGTTGAGCCGTAAGTAAAGGTTGAATGTGTTGACTTCATCTGAAGAGTTGATCAATGAATTTGAGAAATTGGAAATAGAAGTACGAGTCCCAGAAGTTGCAAATAAAGCAATGTATGCGATGACATTTCATCCAGAAATCTTGGAAAAGATTCAATGTTGTCAAGAACAGGTGATGAACTACGAAATGAGCAAATTTTCAGGATAAAAAGTGAGAGATCAAAAGGATGAAAAAAGAATATATCGTGTTGGCTCATTTATTTGGATTCTTAACGTTGTGGAATTAAAGCACGAGATTTTGCACGAAGCGCATAACTCGTAATTTTCGATTCACCCTGTAAGTACGAAAATGTACAAGGATTTGAAAGAAAGTTATTGGTGGCCAAACATGAAAAAGGAAATCGCGGAATGGATAAGTAAATGTTATACGTGTCAATGAGTGGAGGCGGAACATCAGAGACTGAGTGGATTGCTTTAACCATTGGATATACCTGAATGAAAATGGGAGCAGATCGCGATGGATTTCTTGGTAGGATTGCCAAAGACTAAGTCTAATCATGATGTGATTTGGGTAATAGTCAATCGAATGATAAAATCCGCACATTTCTTTCCTTTAATGAAAGATTCTCATTGGAAAATTGGTCAAGTTGTACTTGGACGAAATCGTAATGCGGCACTGATTACCAGTGTCTATCATGTCTGATAGAAATTCGAGATTTAACTCGAGATTTTGGTGACAATTTCATGATCATTTGGGAACGAAGTTGAAAATGAGCACCGCGTATCATCCGCAGACAGACGGACAAAGCGAAAGGACTATTCAAATGATCGAGGATATGCTGAGAACTTGTGCACTGGATTTCAAATGAAATTGGGACGATCATTTACCATTGATTGGGTTTTCCTACACCAACAGTTATCACGCGAGTATCGGCATGCCGCCCTATGAAGCGTTGTATGGAAGAAAATGCAGATCCCCTATCTATTGGGATGAAATTGGTGAGCGCAAGCTGCTAGGCCCAGAATTAGTACATCAAATGATGTTCAGAATATGTTGTGAACTTGATGATAAATTAAACAAAACACCTTAGTAGATTTAACTTAGTGAATTTTGTAGCACTCGACGGATGATCTAATATAGTCCCGACGGATAAACTTTACAGTCCCGACGGATGACAAACATAGACCCGACGGATGATCAAATTCAAATAGCTGTTGACAGTGACAACACGGTCACATGCGTTGGGTGTTTGCAAAAGGAATGTGGCAGCCTGTTTTGCAGGAATTTGAGAACAAAGAAGCATTACCATTTCCATGCAATTGTGAAGATATTCAAAGATGCTAGAATAAAGTAGTGAAGTAGCATGAAGTTAGACTAGATATGTTTTGTTTTATTATCTTGTCTTATTATCATGTAAACTTGGTGATATATAAACCCAGTGTAGCAAGTAGAACATCTATCGAACTAAGAAGATACATTTTTCAGAGAAACATATCAAGCTATATCCTGTAAGCATTTCTCTGTAGCTTTAGTTGTTCAAACTTGTAAGCAGCTGTGAGTTATTCAAGCTTCACAGGGTTCTAATTTGATATATATATATATATATATATATATAGTGGATACTTTCAAATCCACCAGAAAGTTTCAAAAGCTTTTGTTTTTACTACTTAGTGTTTTTGATTTCAATCATCTTTTTATTCCGCACAACTGCTAATCAAACACTGTTATATTTATCAAGTTAGAACTGTTTTAAAATCTAAAAAAGTAGCCAGACTTACATTCAACCCCCCTTCTGTAATTCTTGTTGTATTGTTAGGGAATAACAATTGGTATCAGAGCAAGCTCTTAAAGTACAAAGAGTATAAAGATCACAACAAACAACAAGATGAACAAGAAGGATGTTGGAGTCAAAATTCCATTTTTGGACAAAGACAATTATCACCACTGGAAGGTTAAAATGCACCTCCATATTCTTTCTCAAGATGAGGCCTATGTGGATTGCATAGAGAGAGGTCCTCATGTACCAATGAGAGCTACAACTGGAAATGAACCATCTGTTCCCAAACCTAGGCATGAATGGTCAGATCCTGATATTGAGCAAGTCAGGAAAGATAAGAAGTCCATGAACTTATTGTTCAATAGAGTTGATGGTGACATGTTTGATAACATCATTAACTGTGAAACAACCAAAGAGGTTTGGGACACAATCCAGATTATTTGTGATGGTACTGAGCAAGTAAGGGAGAACAAGATGCAACTACTGATTCAGCAATATGAGCATTTCCACTGTGAAGAAAGTGAGTCTCTCACTAATATTTTTAGTAGAGTTTAAAAGCTACTAAATGCTCTGAAGTTGCATGGAAGAGTCTATCAAACAAAAGACTCTAACCTCAAGTTCCTTAGATCTCTTCGAGAAGAGTGGAAGCCAATGACAGTCTCATTGAGAAATTCTCAGGATTACAAGGAGTTCACCTTGGAGAGACTGTATGACATCCTAAAAACTTATGAGCTTGAAATAGAGCAAGATGAGAGGATGGAGAAAGGAAGGAAGAAAGGAGGGTCCATAGCACTGGTTGCTGAGTTAGAGAAGGAGAAAGAGATGAAGGTAGAAGCTATTGAGTCTACATCAAAGGTCTGTGAAAGCAAGGGTAAAGGTCTGGTAGCTGAAAATTAAGATCACTTGAGCCAAGATGACATAGATGATATTGATGAACATCTAGCATTCCTATCCAGAAGATTTTCCAAGCTCAGATTCAAAAAGAATTTTGGAGCAGCTAAGCCAAGTAGAAACATGGTGGATAAATCCAAATTCAAATGTTTCAAATGTGGCTTGGCAGGGTATTTTGCAAGTCAATGTAGAAAGTCTGATTCTAGTAAGAAGAAGGTTGAGCCTATCGATTATAAACAGAAATACTTTGAGTTGCTCAAATAAAAGAAAAGGGCTTTCATCACACAGGAGAATGACTGGGCTGCAGATGGTTTGGATGAAGATGAAGAAACAAATTATGTCAATCTATCTCTAATGGCCAAATATGATGAAACAGAAATAAGTTCTTCAAGCAATCAGGTAATCACCACTAACCTAGCACATTAATCTAAAGCTGAGTGTAATGATGCAATAGATGACATGTCCACAGAATTATATCACTTGCGTGTTACACTTAAGTCCCTCACTAAGGAAAATGCTAAAATTAAAGAAATAATTTATTTTTAAGTGAGAGGAATAATGTGCTAGAGTCTCAGTTTATCGAATTTGAAAATTTGAGAATTGAGTGTAAGTTTGCTAAGGATGAATTAACTAAGTCCTTGAAGAAAGAAGAGATTTTAAAGAAGCAGCTTGAATGAGAACATGAAGTGATTAAAGCATGGAAATCATCCACAGATGTCCATGCTAAATCACTAAAGTTCAAGGTATTGAGTCCTTTTGTGATGCAGCCTGGAAGAAGAGTAAAGAGAAGCTTGTCCAATTTGGTTGAAGGATTGCTGACAGATGTGGACTCGATGAATGATGAAAATCATCCGTCAGATAATTAGAAGGATTATCCGTCGAGTGACAAGGAGCCACATCCGTCGGCTGTGAGATTAGCTAGCTAAGTTGAAAGATTTTGCTTAGCTCATATATATATAAATTGATAAAAATATCATATTATGATGATATATGTTGATTAGATATGCATGAGAATTTCAATATCAAAATACAGAAATCGGTTTTAAACAAAGAACTGATGTTATATGTTGAATTTAACATCAGTTTAAAACCGATGTTAAATGGGGGGACTTTAACATCACCTACGAAGACATCGGATTTTTGCATTCATAGACATCGGTTTTTAGCCGATGTCTATTGACGTTTTTCTAGTAGTGAAAATATGGATCATTTTCTAAGAACTTTATTCCTGGAGAATCAAGTCAAGTCAAGAAAGAAAAGAAAGTTAATGTTGGTCATCTGTCTATTAAGCAATTAAATGACAGATTACAAAAGATTGAGGTTAAAACAGAAGCTAAAAAGAAAAACAATAGAAATGGGAAAGTAGGAATTGACAAACATAACAACTACACAACTGACAAATATGCACCCAGAAAAATCTGTGTTAAGTGTGGTAGTGTTAATCATTTGTCTGTTAATTGCAAACTTGCTATGCCTACTTCCATGTCTACACCCTCTTCTTTTCCTAACATGACTGCCATGCCTACCATGCCTATGAATGCTATGTCTTCTCAGTTAATGAATGCATAATTTGCTAACATGCCATTTGTACTTAATCCTTATTATGCTACATTTAGTATGCCTCAAATGCCATTTAGTATGCCTTACCGGAATAACATGTTTGCATATAACATGCCTTTCCCTGTAAATCTAAATATGCATGATAATTCTGTTTTAATGACTGGTTTCAGAGGTCCAACTCAAATGACTAAGGATGAATCAGAAATCTCCAAGTCAAATGAGATCAAACCTAAGAAACCAAAGAAGAAAGCTAACAAGGCAGGACCCAAGGAAACTTGGGAACCAAAATCAACTTGATTTGATTTTGATGTGTGCAGGGAAACAGAAAGAATCTTTGGTATCTGGATAGTGGTTGCTCAAGGCACATGACTGGAGATTCTACCCTGCTCACTGAGTTCAAGGAGAGAGCTGGCCCAAGTATTACTTTTGTAGATGACAACAAGGGTTATACTATGGGATATGGTTTGATTTCAAAAGACAATGTCATCATTGAAGAGGTTGCCCTAGTGGATGGTCTCAAGCATAATTTGTTGAGTATCAGTCAGCTTTGTGATAAGGGCAATTCAGTAACCTTCAATTCAGAAGCCTGTGTTGTGACAGACAAAAAGAGCAGCAAAGTGGTACTCACTAGTGTGAGAAAAGGAAATGTGTACCTAGCTGATTTCAACTCATCCAATGTAGAATCAGTCACTTGCCCTCTCAGTAAAGCAAGTCAAGATGAAAGTTGGCTTTGGCACAAGAAGCTATCCCATCTAAACTTCAAGACCATGAATGAACTTGTCAAGAAAGAACTGGTTAGAGGTATTCCTCAAGTGGAGTTTACTATGGATGGATTGTGTGATGCCTGCCAAAAAGGAAAGCAGATCAAAGCATCAGTTAGAAAGAAGCTTGATTCAACAATTGAAGAACCTTTGCAATTGCTACACATGGATTTGTTTGGACCAGTCAATGTATTGTCCATCTCAAGAAAAATATTTCGCCTAGTAATTGTGGATGATTTCTCAAAGTTCTCTTGGACATATTTCCTAAAGTATAAAGATGAAGCTAGTGAAATTATCATCAATCACATAAGGAAAGTCAACAATCATCCTGATTTTAAAGTAAGAAGAATCAGGAGTGACAATGGAACTGAGTTCAAGAATTCTGTGATGAGATCATTTTGTGAAGAGAATGTGATTATGCATGAGTTTTCTGCAGCAAGAAATCCTCAACAAAATGGAGTAGTGCAAAGAAAAAACAGATCTCTTATTGAAGCTGCAAGGACAATGCTTGAAAAATCAAAGTTACCAACATATTTTTGGGCTGAAGCTGTGAATACTGCATGCTACACTCAGAATATCTCTTTGGTTAATCAAGCAAAGTGCATGACACCCTACCAATTATTCAAGAATAGAAAGCCAACTCTAAATTTTCTTCATGTCTTTGGCTGCAAATGTTATATCTAAAGGAATCAAACTGATCAACATGGGAAGTTTGATGCTAAAGCAGATGAAGGAATTTTTGTTGGATATGCTGTGGGAAAGGCATATAGAGTCTACAATCTAAGAACCAACATTGTTATGGAATCAATACATGTTGTGTTTGATGACAAAAAGATTGAAGGACTGCAAGATGGAGATTTCCATGAGAGCCTCAAGTTTGATAATGTGGAGATGGTTAGTGATGACAGTGATGATGAAAGTGATCAAAAAACAGTGAATAATAATAATGCAGAAAAATATATAACTAATGAAGCACATAATTCAACATCTGTCGAGTTACAAAATACTTCATCCGTCGGGAGACAATCAGCTTCATCCGTCAGGACACATAGTGCATCATCCGTTAGAATATTTAGAGAAGCTGAAAGTCAGAATAGATCACCTACAGAAAGTTCCCCTTTCTCAAATCAAAGATTCACAAACTCAGGGGGAGTTCATCATAATCAAAACTCAGTCACACATCAAGACAACAATGAGGCCTCTTCATCTAGAGCTAATCTACCTCAACAAAGAAAATGGACTAAAGATCACCCTTTTGAGCTCATCATTGGTGATGCATCTTCTAGAGTTCAAACAAGGAGAGTAACTCAAGAAGAATGTCTATATAGTAGCTTCCTATCTAAGGAAGAACCAAATAAGATAGAAGAAGCTTTGTTGGATGCTAGTTGGATTTTAGCTATGCAGGAGGAGCTAAACCAATTTGAAAGGAACAAGGTATGGAAGCTGGTACCCAAACCTAAAGGAAAGAATCCAATTGAGACCAAGTGGGTATTCAGAAACAAAATGGATGAAAATAACATAGTGGTTAGGAACAAAGCTAGATTGATTGCTAAGGGCTACTGTCAACAAGAAGAAATAGATTTTGATGAAACCTTTGCTCCTATTACAAGACTTGAAGCCATCAGAATTTTCTTAGACTATGCAGCTCATGCCAATTTCAAGTTCCATCAAATAGATGTCAAAAGTGCCTTTGAAATGGAGATTTGGAGGAGGAAGTCTATGTCAGTCAACCTCCTAGTTTTGAAGATCCAAATTTTCCAGAATATGTCTACTATCTCTTGAAAGCACTTTATGGACTTAAGCAAGCACCTAAAGCCTGGTATGACACTTTATCAAAGTTTCTTTTGGAAAATCACTTCACAAGATGTTGTAAAATAGACAAAAAAGTACAACAGGAACCTGTCAATTTCTAGGGAACAAGCTTATGTCCTGGTTCAGTAAATAGCAAAATTCAGTTTCTACCTCTACAACTAAAGCTGAATATATTGCTGCTGGTAGTTGCTGTGCACAGATTTTGTGGATGAAAAACCAATTGTTAGATTATGGTCTACAAGTGGATAGAATTCCATGTGATGAATGGTACTATGGAACTTCATTTTATTCCAAGTGAAAAACAGCTTACAGATATCTTTACCAAGCCACTTGATGAATCCAACTTTTCAAGGTTGTAAGTGAGTTAGGTATACTTAATTATTCTTGAATTATTTCAGATATTTTTGCAATTTTTAATGCAGCCAGAAACTTAATTGATTTTTCTGTTTTGGATGAAATTTTGGCTAAGTCAAAATTTACTTCCCAACGGATGATCATTATCCATCGAGTTTGATCATCCGTCGGAATATTATTTGTTAATAAAAATCAACTACTTTTCTGGATTATTTCATAACCTGACGGATAATTGATTTATCCTCATCCGTCGAACTGTCTCAATCTTAGCCGTTAAAACTCTAAATGTTATCCGTCGGGTATACTTACAGTTTGTAAGTATAACACGACGGATAAGTGACAAAATTTTTACAGTTTATTTATTTTTAAACAGCTATTTTGATTGGTTACTTTACTTCACTTTATTATTTTTGACGGTTTATTTCTGAGATAGTATAAAAGCAGAATTCATTTTTATTCTACTCTTTTGTCATTCTCAAATCAATTGCTCTAAATTCCTTTCTTCTCCAAAGAAAATATTCTCTCTGCAAATTTCTCATTCTCTAACAATGGAACCAGTAGTCAAAATCATGTCTCAATCTGGATATATCTATGAAGAGAACAATTTTGTAGCTCTTGTGAATAATGAGATTCCACAGTCTGGAGACTTTCGCAAGATGATGGATTTTGTGAAGAGCTGTAAACTCAGTTATGCTATGCTGGAATCACCCACAATCTACTGTGAAGTTGTGGAGGAGATATGGACAGCTGCCGTGTACAACTCTACTGACAAGACCATAACTTTCACTCTTAAAGGTAATCAGTTTTGCATTAATAGTGACATTATCAAATCATGTTTTATAATTCTAGATAACACCTCTACAGTTCCACACACAGACACTGATATAGTTAACATGTTAAATTCTATGGGCTATGCACTATCAACTTCTAAGTTAAGTGAGATTAGGAGGCTAGGTCTTAGAAAGGAATGGAGCTATCTGTGTGATGTTGTGACTAAGATATTTTCTGGTAAAATAAGCAATTTTGATTCTGTTAACATTTCCATGCTTAACATGCTTTATATGCTAGTTACTGATAAGTACTTTAATTTCAGTGACATGATCTTGTTTGAGTTAGGTTATAAGTTAGGAGAATTCAATAAAAGAGGTAAAAGTGTCTAATATGCTAGATTCTTTATGATGCTTGCTAACCATCTTATTGAGAATATTGCTGTTGAGAACCCAACCAACAAGCTAAATTGTATGGTTCAAGAAATGAGAGTCATTGCTGATCTCAATAGGGCAAGTCACTACAAAGAGGTTCCCCACTTTTACTTTCTAATCATGGGGGACCTCAGGTAAGTGAGGTAAGCACCACTATCTCTACTCTTCCAACCTCACACATTTCTTCGCCTTCAAGTGTAGCTATGGCATCTCTGTCAATGACCCAACAGATGCCTACCCAAGCAACCAAAACAAAATCTTAAAAATCCAAAGCTAAGAAAGCCCCCTCTGATTTCATTCAAAAGAAATCAGTTGCAAAAACTACTAAACACAAAGAGGGGAGTGTGAAGGAGAGTTAGCAAGGTGAGGGATAGGGTGAAAATCTAAGAAACCCTAAGGATAAGGCTGGTGAGATTAGTGTACCCAAACCTAGCCACACCATAGTTTCCCAACAAAGTGTGGTTGTTAATAAGGAAATAAGCTCTATTGTAGTTTCATCCTCTGTTAGGTCCCAATATGTTTGTAGAAGGGGGGTTGAATACAAACTATACTGTTTAATCGAATTTAATGCGGAATAAAAAGAGAAACAAAATTCAAGTTAAATAAAACTATTATTAAACTTGAAAGGTGTTACAACAACGGTATCGTTTACAAGGGATTAATCTAAATAAATTATTACATATCTAGAATAAATTCGACATGAACTTTTTCTATTTTAGAAATAAAAAGATCAAATGCTAAAAGCAATTTTAGATTAAGTTCTAGGGATTTTGATCCACTAGATAGTTACACAAGAATAAGAAAATGATTTATAGTGGTTTAGATTTAACTATAAATGCTAGAAATTAATGTTCTGAAATATTGCAATTGAATATGAAAAGTTTTCTGCTGCTCTGTTCTTATCTTTGTTCTTGTGTTGTTGAATATTGATGATTGTCTTCAATGATCTGCTGCTGTTGACATTTAATTCAATCAATAAAATTGGATTATACTGGCGAGACAATCAGTGAGACAATCCGTTGATCTAGCAAGACAATCGGCATGACTATTGAATGAACTGGAAAGACTTTCGGTATGGCAATGAAATGAACTGCAAAGACTTTCGGTATGACAATTAAATGGACTGGAAAGACTTTCGGTATGATAATTGATTGTCATACCAGTTCAAATGACTGTCTTGATGAATTAATATTGAATATTAATTCAAAATCAATTCTGAAAAAATATAATATTAATTCAGAATTAATTAACCAATTAATTCAATTAATCAATAAATTAATCTTTGCAGATATAATTTATTTTCTTAATTAAATTATATGATTTAATTAATTAATAGAGAATTAATACTATTCTTGAACAACAACCACTCTTCTGACAATCTTCTAAAAATCACTGAAAATTATGAATCAATTCCACCACCTCAATGTTGACACTCGATGTACTGTCTGGTTCATGAGTGACTAACTTCCGTGACATTTTTTCATGTCTTGACTTTGATAACATGATTTTCTTCAGATTAAATCCCTGTAATTATCTGATACCCTGACAAGATCTCTATCACTTGATTAAATCCACAATCTTGATTTATATCACTGAGGCTTAATCAATTTCTTGAACTTCTTCCAGTGAAGTAATTCCTCAAGTCTGTAGATGAACATTGTTTCTTAATCCTTTGACAGATGTTACTTTGAGAAATCTCTTTGACGATATAACCACTATTTACTTGTTACATTCTTATTTGAGTTGAGTTAAATCCTCGAATAAACAATTAGGCTATGACATATGCCTTTCAATCTCCCCCTATTTGTTTGTTAGACAATAACAACAAATACCTGGAGGATAACTCAACTAACAAATAAGAAAAAGATATAAACAGTAATGCAAAGAAAATAGCAGAAAAGTTCTAGATTATATTTAACATTTTCCAGATTCCAAAAGAAATTTACAAGTGAATACAAGATAGATGTTCCTCTAGACTGAACATATGAATACATTTGTCTATCTTGATTCATTAAGCTCTAAGCATATTACATTAGGTTTTGAGCTATTTGAATTTAGTTGTCTTCTCTTCCGAATTCACCTTCTTCCAAATCTTGCAGCAACTCCTTGTCATAGACACGATCCCTTTCTGAAGTGAAACTAACTGGTCTAACTGGTTGAACTCCAACTGACTTTAGCTTATTCTTCAACTGATTGTACCTTTTAATGTTCTTTTCACAGTAAGCTTGAATCAGATCAGCAGCTTTAGTTTTCAACTCAAATGAGTATCCAGCAGTTCTTAAGTGATGTTCCATCCAGACAAGATGCTTAGCAGAGTAGTTTTTAAGAGATTGTGAATCGAGATGGCAGATTTGAAGACAGTCAGAATTAAAGAATCTTACTTGAAAGGGCAAGTTGACCACTTGAGGACTAGCCCTATTAGCAAACTCTTTTAGCCTTTCACGAAGGACTTCATTCAATTCTGAGCTTCTTTTGACTTTGTTGAGAAGAACCCAAATCTCTGATAAAGAACGATTCTCAAACAGATGAAGTGATACCTTCAAAGATCCTTCACTCTGACAATATACAAATATGCTCATTTCATTTAATGATCTATTAAAAGCAGCTGAGATCCTTGAGATTTCAGTCTTGATAGCATTCATGTACACGTCATTGTTTGGATTAGAAATTTCCAGCCTGTCGAAAAGATGTAGAAACTCCCTATCATTGTTGTACTCAGTTGAGGTATATCAATAATTCTTCTTGCTTCATCCCATTTTACACTAATCTTCAGAGTGACATCTCTTCTTCTTGCTTCAGCTTTAATGTCATGAAGACGTTGCTTTTCAAGAGTTTCTGTTCTTTGGATTTCTTTCCTCATATCAATGATCTGAGATATCTTTTTAAGTTCTGCTTCTTTTCTCTTCAACTCTGACTGATGTTGCTGGAACTCTTTCTCAAAAACAGGATGCACTTGAGCTTCCTCTTCCCATTCTTCAAAATTACTTTCCTCCTTAGCTTCAAAGAAACCAACTTTATCTTCCAAGACTGGTTCAGTGGGAACATCAAGAATATCGAAGTAATCTCGTTCTCCACTATAGTAGACATCATCAGCCTTCCTTGTCTCTCCAGCAGAAGAATCTTTTTCTTTTCCTTTTGCACTTCTCCCCTGCTTCTCCCCCTTAGTTGAATAATCCTCTACAGATTTCCCTTTAGACCCTTCATGACCTTCATTACCTCCAGAGCCCGAGCCTCCACCAGACGACCCCTTAAAGAAGGTCATTTGCTCTTCATTAGGGCAGTGAGAATTTCTAATCATTAAATACAAGTGCTTCATCCCTTCATTGAGATGTTCCCTGCCCTTTTCAATCTTTAGGAATCTGGAGGAGTCCAGTGAATGGTTCATTTCAATCAGATCTTCAAGAGAGTTCATTCTTGTATGGATAAAGTAGAGGTTTGAAATGTCTTCGGCTGATAAAGTTGGAGATTCCTGAATGGAGTTAAGCTTCGGTATCACAGTGGTCTTCAAATCTGAGATATCATTCCTGATGAATGCCAGCTGATTGTTGACAGAGGTGGAAGAAGAAGACCGTTCAACCACTTGTGCTTTAAATGTTTGAGCCTCAGCCTGACTTTTAGCAAGTTGTTCTTTCAGAGTAGCAATCTGAGCTAACAGGTTTTTATTGTTTATGTCTGTATGTGCACTCACCTGAATATCTCTCGTTCCTGGTTCACTCATCTCACATGCTTGTGTTTCTCTCAATATAATTGCTCGTGAGGAGCCATCCTGTTGCTGATCTTCTGTACCTGTAATTGAAATCACCCTAGCCTCTTCAAGAGAGGTCAGTGGTGGTGCAATGGGAATTCGTGAGTCCCAATCCTCAACCAAGTCTATCTTTTTATGGGAAATAGATGTCTGAATTGCTTCAGGGATAGACTGACCGAGTTGCCCTCCACTTTCTCCAGATAAATCTGCGAGTGGAGAATCCCATGAGGGAGCCAAAGGTGTTGGATCTGGGAGGGGAGAAAATGACTCTATTAGAGGTGGCTGAGAGTCAGATTTTCCCTCTGAAGCATGTGACTGCTCTTCTGCCGTAACTATGGCACGCACTGTAACCGACTCAATGTGCACTCCTCTCTCTGTGTCCTGAGTGTCATCTATTGGTATGTAAGCTTCCATTGTGAGTAATAGAAGTGTGCTTGACTCAGTACAAGATGCCATGGCCTTATGGCGAATTTCAATAGATTCATCCTGCTGAGAGAATGTCTCTAGTAACTATTCAGTGGCCATTTCAAAGTCCATGTCCTATTGGGAGGACAAGGATGGGCTTACAGATGCCTTAGTAAATGTTCTTCTCTTCTTGGGAGGAGGTAGAGCTGAGGGTTCATTCACTTCAAAAAACACACTACTTCCTACTAACCTTCTCGGTAACATTTTTGACAGTGGGGGAGAGTTTGAGATAGGTTGTGACTCTGTGTTTGGCTCTATGACCTGGGATTGAAGCTGTGGTTCTACAACTTCATGGTCAGCCCTATCAACCACTGGGGGTCTTACATCAGAAGTAGGAATAGGTTGAGAGTGAGGAATTATTACCTGCAGTGGAAGAGCATCTGATGTTTGTGCCTGGGTGGCTTGAACCACTGGAGGTTGAGTTTGCTGTTCATGACCAGGAAGATTAAAAATTGGTAAAGGAATGAAGGTGGCCATGAAAGCAGATACAAGTACCGGAACTTGCATGAATTTAAAGGTTGTGTCTTGGCGTGTGTAGATCTTTTTGCTTACCGGAGGGGGTTCAGCTACTGATGAGTTAGCAAAAAGAGCCTTATGCTCAAGTGTGAGAAGATGTTATGCTATAAGCATGAGAAAACGAACGTAGTAGCAAGAAACCCTACGATTCGTAGAATGATCACGCAAAGCTGCAGTAAGACGTCTCAGAAGAATGGGTAAAAGTAATTTGCCAAAATTGATCCTTTGATTGAAAACAACCGCAAGACCAATATACTGCAGAGTGGAAGTGATGTTGTGAAAATTGGATTTAGTGCAGTTGGCAAACACTTTGGAAAGTGTATCGAAGAAAATATCCCATTTAGAAACCAAATTAGATTTAGACAGCTTAGTCAAATTAATCACCCCCTGATAGTGAATGGCATGGAAAAAGTTTGAAATCTCATTATCCGAAGGTAAATTACAGAAATTGACCATTGGAAAATTTAAAGCTCTATTGATGACTGTTTCATCAACTACATACTGTGTGTTTGCCACAGTGAATGAAAAAGAGTTAGAATCAGCGGCCACAGTAGAAGTTGTGCAAATCAGTCTAAGCAAGTCGATATTCAATAGAACATTTGATTTAATAGCAGAGCTAACAATCGAATGATCATTTAAAAATCTAATCCACGACTTAAATTTTTCAACACTACAATTTTCCGGATTAAAATAACCAACATGATTATTCGAGACAATATGGAAAGGGAGAGCCATTTTAAAAACAAATACAAAAAGACACACACTGTCAGAATTTTAAGAATTAAATTAAGAAAATTCGAATTAAAAGTTAATTAATAATTCGAATTAATTCAATTATATCCAAAAAATTTAGAAACAAAATGTGTCTTGATGATTTTTAACCAGCAAAATCAGATATACAAACAGATTACTCAAACACACAACACAATACCAGTTTTTTAAGCTCAAAAGCGAATTGGGATATATATATTTTTTAAGAAAAACTGAAGAACACACAGTCAATGAAATGAAAGATTTGATTTTAAAAAAAATTGGGCAGCACTTCTGTATGTATACACACGTATGTATAACATGAGTGAAGTTTTAGAGATGCTGAGTAAAAACTCGAGCAAGGAAGAGCGATGGCGTTTGATTGTTTGAACAAAAGAGAGAGAGACAGCGGTTTGGGAGGAGGAAAATAAAATAAAAGAAAGAGAGATATAACATAACAAGATAAAATAAAAAAATTAAGTAGTATAACTGGTATGACAATTCGGGATTGTCTTACCGATTGTCATATCGATAGTTATACTAGACAAAACTAGGAATATAAAACGAATAAATCAGAAAGACAATCGGATTGTCATACCGATTGTCATTCTAGTACAAAAATAAATATAGAAATATATAATATAAGTTTTATAACTGGCATGACAATTGATTGTCATACCGATTGTCATGCCAGTATAAAACTATACTGAATAATTAAAATAAACATTGTTAAACTGGAATGACTTTCAGCAAGACAATTGTAATAGTCTTGCCGATTGTCATTGCAGTTACATATATAAAAACATAAAAATGATTTTAAAAACAAAATAAAATATGCAAAAATAACTTAAACCATATATACAAATACAGAATAGACAAATAAAGACTAATAAAAATATGGCAAAAATGCAGAAAATATTTACATAATTAAAGTATTTCAGAAATAATTATATTTTAGTCCAAAAATAGATTTCTTTTGAATTTTAGCAAATAAAATTCATAGAAAAATATTTTTAGAGAAAAATAAAATATTCTGAGATATTAAAATTAACAAGTTGAATAAATAAAGAAGATAAGATAATAAAAATTATAGAAATAAGCAAGAAATATGGTAAATATGATAAAATAAATTTGTAAATAAATTTTTCATTCATGAAAAATTCATTTGTAAATTCATTCAAGAACAGATCTCAGATATTAACTAGTTTAATCACTAAAACTATTCAACATACCCAATTTACCAACTAATTTGGTAAATGTGGATTCATCAAGTGGTTTAGCGAAAATATCTGCTATTTGTTCTTCTGTTGGAACAAAAAATAGTTCAACAGTACCATTCATGACGTGCTCTCTAATAAAATGATACCTGATGTCAATGTGCTTGGTCCTTGTGTGCTGCACAGGGTTGTTAGTGATGGCTATTGCACTTGTATTATCACATAGAATAGGAATTTTGTTCAATACAGAGCCATAGTCCTGTAGCTGGTTCCTAATCCATAAGATCTGAGCACAACAGCTTCCAACAGCAATATATTCAGCCTCAGCCGTTGAGTTGGAAACTGTTTGATGTTTCTTGCTGTACCATGAGACTAGCCTGCTACCTAGGAATTGACAACTCCCTGAGGTGCTTTTCCTATCAACAACACTTCCTACGTAATCGAATCTGTATATCCAACAAGGTTAAAACCATGTTCTTTGGGGTACCAAATACCTAGATTTGGTGTTCCCTTAAGATATCTCAAGATTCGTTTAACAGCAACGAGATAAATATCTCTGAGATCCGCTTGGAACCTTGCACATAAGCATGTAGCATACATAATATCTGGTCTACTTGACGTAAGATAGAGTAATGAGCCAATCATACCTCTGTAGCTTGTGACATATACCTTAATGGAGTTTTCACATGGTCCAAGCTTGACAGCTGTAGATGACGGAGTCCTTGCTGATGCAGAATCCTCTAGATTGTACTTTTTGAGGAGTTCCTTGAGATACTTGGATTGACAAATAAATATTCCATCTAACCTTTGATTTACTTGTAATCCGAGAAAGAACTTCAGCTCTCCCATCATGCTCATTTCAAATTTGCTGTGCATTAACTTAGCAAATCTCTTACAGAGACTATCATTAGTAGACCCAAATATTATATCATCCACATAGACTTGGACTAATAAAGTATCATTCTTATGCTTTTTAGAAAAGAGAGTTTTGTCTATGACACCTCTAGTAAAGCCATTTTCAATTAGAAATTCAGAAAGAGTGTCATACCATTTTCTCGGAGACTGTTTGAGACCATAGATAGCCTTGAAAAGAAAGTAGACAAAATCCAAATGATCTGGATCTTCAAAACAGGAGGTTGCTCTACATATACCTCTTCATCCAACCTTCCATTCAGAAAAGCACTCTTGATATCCATTTAATAAACTTTAAAGTTCGAGAATGCTGGAATGCCAGAAATATCCTGATGGCCTCAAGTCTAGCCACTGGAGCATAGGTTTCATCATAATCAATGCCTTCAGCTTGAGAATACCCTTTAGCTACCAGTCTTGCTTTATTTCTTGTAACCACACCATCTTCATCTAGTTTATTCCTGAATACCCACCGAGTACCAACAGCTTTCTTGTGTGTAGGTCTATGTACCAGTTTCCAGACTTGTTGATGTTCAAACTGATTGAGTTCATCTTGCATAGCAATCACCCAATCTGGACCAGTCAGTGCTTCCTCAATCTTCTTAGGTTCCATCTCCGAAAGAAATCCTGAGAACATACATTCATTTTGAGTAGCACGTCTAGTTCTGACTCCAACATCTGGATCACCAATAATCAACTCAAAAGGATGAGCTTTATTCCAGACAGTCTATCTTGGAAGATTTGATCTTGATGATTCTCCTTGAAATACATTGGGATGTTATGTCCTACTAGTTGATCCTTCAGCATCTCCCCCTGAGTTGTTGCCAGGTTGACTTGATGATTTTCCGTAAGTAGCAGTGGTATCTCCATTGTTGCTAATGTTTCCATCACCATTACCTTGAGTATCATCATGATTAACAGGTTCTTCACCAGCAGCAACCTCAGGTTCTTGATCATTTTCTGATTCTGAATCTGACATATCATCAAACTTCAGTTTCTCAAAAGGATCTTTAGTTTGGATACTAGGGAGTTTAGTGTCATCAAATATAACATTGACACTTTCAGTTACTTTATGTTGATCAATGATATACACCCTGTATGATCTTCTTCCATATCCAACAAAAATACCCTCATATGCCTTTGCCTCGAATTTACCACGACGATCATCTCCATCCTTGAGCACGAAGTATCTGGCACCAAATACATGAAAGTATTTGATAGAAGGTTTCTGTTCATTCATAATCTCATAAGGAGTCTTCATGAGGTCCTTGTTGATTAGAGTTCAATTCTGAGTATAATATGCAGTATTGACAGGTTCAGCCCAAAAGTATATTGGAAGACCTGATTCACTTAACATAGTTCTTGCAGCTTCAATCAATGTAGGATTCTTCCTTTCTACCACTCCATTCTGCTGAGGGGTTCTAGGAGCTGAATATTGTCTAGTAATCCCTTTGTCTGTAAAAAATCCATTGAGAAGTGAATTCTTGAATTCTGTTCCATTATTTGACCTTATTGCTCTAACAGGGACATTAGAATCTAACTCAATCAACTTGATATGATCAATCACAACTTGTGGTGTTTCATCCTTAGAGTGAAGGAATAAAAGCCATGTATACTTGGAATAGTCATCAACTATCACAAGACAGTAACACTTCTTTGACATCGAAAGAACATTAACTGGTCCAAACAAATCCATGTGCAATAAATGAAGAATACCAGTTATGGAGGATGTGTCAGTGCCTTTGTTGCTTTTTTCTTTGACTTTCCTTTCTGGCATGCCTCACACAGTCCTTCTGCGGAGAATTCCAGTTGAGGCAGACCTCTGACCAATTCTCTCTTAACAAGAGAATTCATTGCTTTGAAATTGAGATGGGAAAGTCTCTTGTGCCATAGCCAACTCTCATTTGACGATGCCTTTGCATAGAAACAATTGACTTCAGGACTGCTTCCAGAGTTCATGTCAGCTACGAACAGATTTCCTTTCCGGATTCCCATCAAGGAGGGTTTTTCACTTTTCTTGTGCAGGATCTGACACTTTAGCTTGTCGAATAAATCATAGTAGCCCTTATCACAGAACTGACTGATGCTAAGCAGATTGTGTTCAAGTCCTTGCACAATATACACATTTTCAATAATAACATTTCCAGCTTGTAAACAGCCATATCCCTCAGTTAAACCTTTGCTATTATCTCCAAAGGTAACCACTGGGCCAGCTTTCTCAACCACATTTGATAGCAGGGCTCTATCTCCGGTCATATGTCTTGACGATCCGCTGTCAAGAATCCACACTACCGGTTCCACCTGTTTAATGCCTTGCAATACAAATGGATTAAACCTTCTTCGGAACCCAAACTTGGTTGGGTCCGACATACTTGTAGAATTGGCCTTTATCAGGCAAAACAACATTCTTAACTTTTATGTTCTCAACTTTCTCAATGACTGGACATTTGACCTTGTAAACAGCCTTCACAAATTTCTGTTTAGGCTTAGGCACAACTGTTTCCTTTCTAGCCTTAGAAGGACTAGCAGTCTTAGACCTATTATGCTTCCTATTATTCACATGCTGACAAGGAGTAGCCTTATCACTAGAAACATGCTTACCATTAAAATAAGCATACATCAAATTAAAAGCACAAGACATGCAATTAGGAACACCACATACTTTATGAGAGGAATTAACAGCAGGCAAATTATATATGGCAGGCATGGCATTTTTGTTATCGAACTCATGTGTGTCTGGTTAGTCTTAGTTACTTTCACAACTTTGACTGGAACTTTCGACACACTTAGCTTGGAAACAATCTTCTCATTAGCAAGATCTTCAGCACGTATTTCTTCTTGAATAATAAAGGAGGTCTCACCAAATGGTTCAACAATTGATTCTTTATAGAGGGGTTTATCAACAACCTTAAGCACATGTGGTACTTCCCTACCTTTAGCACAAACATGAGGAGGGGAGTTTATGGTTAATTCTCCAATAGAAATATTGTAATCATAACCTACTCCAGATGTTTGATTAATAGCTTTCTTATTGTAGAAATCTTTAGCCTTCGAGCAAGAATTAAAGTAAGCTTTAACCTTAGTTTCAAGACCGGTGATCTTGTCTTTGAGAATAGTTTCGAGTTGTCTATAACAGTCAACTCTATTATCTAGAAAAGATACTTGTTCTTTCAATTTGTCTTGATTAATGTGCACAAGTCTTAATTCATTGACCTCTTTCTCAAGGTCTTTGATTTGTTGAATTAACATTTCATTATCACAACGAGCACAATCTAAGGAGCCTCCTAGATGATAAACTAATTCAGCATCAGTAAATTTTACCTCTTTTCTTGACGATGAAGTGTTTCCATCAATAGCCATAAGAGTAAGATTCCCAACTTCTTCATCTTCACTGTCAGTATCATCCCAGCTTCTTCCCTTTTCCAGGAAAGCCCTTTCAGATTTACTCTTCTGATTAGAATCATAAGAGTTCTTCCTTACTTGCTTTGGCTTCCTGCATTCTGTGGCAAAATGTCCCAACTCATTGCAGTTAAAGCATCGAATGGTGCTTCGATCAATCATCCCTGTTTTGTATCCACCACTGCTGGTGTTAGAGGATGAAGATCCACCTTTTTGGAATCTGTTGTAGTTGGACTTGTACTTGAACTTGGGATTCCTCTTGAATCTGACATTGGAGAATCTCTTGACAATCAGGGCCATTGACTCATCTTCCAATTGCTCCAGTTCTTCTAAGGAGTAAAAATCATCACCGGATTGATTTGTAGTAGGAGGATCAAATTCGGCTACTATCACATTTTCTTCAGCCTTGGAAGACTGTACCATTTTCTCTAACTGTTGAGATTGTTGTTATTGTTGTTGTTGTTGTTGTTGTTCAGCTACTAGAGCAGTAGACGTGCTGACCACTCTACCTTTCCCGTAGACTTCCTTCTGCTGAATCTGCTCCAACTCATAGGTTTTTAAAACACCATAGAGTCTTTCCAAAGAAATCTCACTTAGATCTCTCGCTTCTCTTATGGAAGTGATTCTATGTTCAAGATGAGTTGACAGTGTTAAAAGGAACTTTTTGTTGACCTCCCTGATTGAATAATATTTTCCATTTATGTTCAGGTTGTTGATCAATGCATTGTACCTCTCAAACACTTCAGTAATTTCTTCTCCTGGATTAGATTTAAAATGTTCATACTCAGAGGTTAGGATCCCTAACTTGTTCTCCCGAACTTCCTATGTGCCTTCATTAATCACCTCAATAGTTTCCCAGATGTGTTTGGAATTTTTACAGTTCATAACATGTCTGTTCATCAAGGGATCAAGGGAATCAACTAAAATTAATTGAAGGCTGACATCCAAGGAGGCTTCTTCTTTTTCAGCAGGAGAAAAATCTTCAGGCTCTTTTGCATAGGTTCTAGCTTTGGTAATTACAACATCATTTTTTATAACCTCTGGTTCAATAACCATCGGAATTTTTGGACCCTTCTTTAACACATCCAGATATTTGGGATTTGTAACTTGTAAGAACAAGAGCATCTTCTTCTTCCACATAATATAATTTTCTTTATCGAACAGTGGAATTTTAACTGTTCCAACTTTTTGTGAAGTCATTATAAATTTTTGAATAAATAAAAATTCAAGGAGTGGAAGAATCACAAAAGTCTAGGATCTTGTTTTGTTCGTTAATCAGAAGGCTCTGATACCAATTGTTAGGTCCCAATATGTTTGTAGAAGGGGGGTTGAATACAAACTATACTGTTTAATCGAATTTAATGCGGAATAAAAAGTGAAACAAAATTCAAGTTAAATAAAACTATTATTAAACTTGAAAGGTGTTACAACAACGGTATCGTTTACAAGGGATTAATCTTAAATAAATTATTACAAATCTAGAATAAATTCGACATAAACTTTTTCTATTTTTGAAATAAAAAAATCAAATGCTAAAAGCAATTTGAGATTAAGTTCTGGGGATTTTGATCCGCTAGATAGTTACACAAGAACAAGAGAATGATTTCTAGTGGTTTAGATTTAACTATAAATGCTAGAAATTAATGTTCTGAAATATTGCAGTTGAATATGAAAAGTTTTCTGCTGCTCTGTTATTTTCTTTGTTCTTGTGTGGTTGAATAATGATGATTGTCTTCAATGATCTACTGCTGTTGACATTTAATTCAATCAATAGAATTGGATTGTACTGGCGAGACAATCGGTGAGACAATCCGTTGATCTAGCAAGACAATCGGCATGACTATTGAATGAACTGGAAAGACTTTTGGTATGACAATGAAATGAACTGCAAAGACTTTCGGTATGACAATTAAATGAACTGGAAAGACTTTCGGTATGACAATTGATTGTCATACCAGTTCAAATGATTCTCTTGCTGAATTAATATTGAATATTAATTCAAAATCAATTCTGAAAAAAACATAATATTAATTCAGAATTAATTAACCAATTAATTCAATTAATCAATAAATTAATCTTTGCAGATATAATTTATTTTCTTAAAATAATTATATGATTTAATTAATTAATAGAGAATTAATACTATTCTTGAACAACAACCACTCTTCTGCCAATCTTCTGAAAATCACTGAAAATTATGAATCAATTCCACCACCTCAATGTTGACACTCGATGTACTGTCTAGGTCAATAGTGACTAACTTCCGTGACGTTTCTTCATGTCTTGACTTTGATAACATGATTTTCTTCAGATTAAATCCCTGTAATTATCTGATACCCTGACAAGATCTCTGTCACTAAATTAAATCCACAATCTTGATTTATATCACTGAGGCTTGATCAATTTCTTGAGCTTTTTCCAGTGAAGTAATTCCTCAAGTCTGTAGATGAACATTGTTTCTTAATCCTTTGACATATGTTACTTTGAGAGATCTCTTTGACGATAGAACCACTATTTGCTTGTTACATTCTTATTTGAGTTGAGTTAAATCCTCGAATAAACAAATAGTTTATGACATATGCCTTTCATCCTCCCAAAAGGATGTTACTATTGAAATAAGCTCTCAACCAGGAGCACATGCCAAGAGGGTTAGGCACACAAGTTCACCACAGACTTATGCTAGAAAGAAAAGATCAAAAACCCTTGGGGATGCACAGGGAACACACACAGTGAAAACTGGTGCTAAAGACTCAGTCACTGTACCATCTCAAAGTCAGATTGATGTGGCTCCAATAAATGTGGAGTCACAGCCAAAATCTTTAATAATTGAAGCTCCTAAAGCACCAAATTCACCCACACATTCACTGAATGTAGATATGATTCATACATCACTTCCAAATTCTCCATCTTTGACTCTATTAGAGAAGCCAAAAATCCAAGCAAGTGAGCATCATCTTTTGGATGATTTGTTGGCTCACTTGCCAATTCTTTCTGAGTCTATTGAGACATCTGTGCCCAAATTTTCATCAATCTGCACAGAGTCTACAATAGTCTCCACTCCAAACACATTCATTTCTTCTATCCCAGTGGATATTCCTCATCCGTCAGGAGTCTCTGCACAACTTCAAATTCCTACAATTGTCACAAGTGCAGATGCCTTAGTAGTAGTACAATCACTCTTAGGACTGAGGGCAGGGAGTGAATTGAGTGAGAGGCTGGGTTGTTCCCAGGAAAAAGGAGAAAAAATGAGTGAACCTATGCAGTCCATTTCTTCAGGATTGGCAAAAGTGAGTGAGGGGAGTCCCACCTTAGATGGTGAAGGTGAGGGTGTGACGGTGGGAAGCCAAGGGGAGCCCTTGATGCAACAAAAGAGAGATTATGAGAGAAATGCAGGTACAGGAGTTATAAGAATGGATACCATTGCTAGTGAGTCAATGAATGTGAGTGATGTAGAAAGGAAGAGACTATTTCAGCAAGAATATCAAGCTGTCATAGATTCTATTTCCCTAGATGGTGAGACATTTACTCATCCTGCTAGAGCTTATCAAACTCTAGCTGTATAGGGCAATGATGAGGCTGAAAAGATGCTCAATCACAACTGCTTCTCTACAAAGAGCAAAGGATGTAATCACTGCTATGGCAGTGATTTTGAACTGGCTGAAGATTCTTTTGGGGATGCTGGTGGGGATGATGAGGAAGACAACATGAGTATAGGGGGAGATGCAGATATTCCTTCCTGGATGCTAACCAAAGAATGTTCATACTCACATCTCCAATCTAAAGGGTTTTTAGCACATAAACGCAGCGAAAACGTAAATTTAAATCTTAAAAAAAACCGAAACCCTCCGCAGGAATCATGCGAAAAATAATATTTAATTCGTAGTTCAGTATGTTTAGCTTAAGAAGCTTTACGTTAATGAAAATATGGAGGTCTTTAATGGCGATCCAAAAACGATGAACGGAGATCCTTAGCAGCTGCCCCTCAAGTGTGAAGCACTCCACCTGTATCCACCACGAAAACGATGTAATGAAGGAGGAGGAGATGGAGAGAATTAGGGTTTTGTAAATCTTTTTGGTTGAGGCAAAAATAGGGTCTATAATAGTATATTTATAGGCAAAATTTTCAGCTGAAAATTTTCCCATAAAATATTATTATTATTAACCCTTTATTATTCTCACTAATAATTAAAATACCTTTTAATTATTAATTCTTTTTCTAAACTCTTTAGAAATAATTATCTCACTTGATTTAATTTCCAAAATTTAAATTCTTAATTAATAATATTAAGAACCTTTTCTTAATTAATTTATAATCAATTAAATCTCATTGATCAATTATTAAATTTGCCAATTAATTATTTATTTCATAAATAAATAATTATCAGCCATTATTAATTAATTCCTCCACCATTAAATCATTCTCTTTTATGGTGTGACCCTGTAGGTTAAATATTAAGCCGGTAGTAGAAATAAATAATAATAAAACTATTTTATTATTATTTATATAAATTCTCTAATTCATTAAATATGATTAATTAATTAATCATATTTATTCTACATCGTGAGGGATACTTCTCAGCATATCGCGACTAACCGGATAATACGAATTCACTGCTTAAAATACCAAGAACCTATTCAGTGAGTAGTTACCGTACAATTAATTCCTTCTACCCTGCAATGTCACGATTAAATACAAGACATGGAACTTGTGTCAAGCCTATCTTATTTAATCACTTGATTTCCCATTCACTATGTTTAGTTCTGTTTAATGTAAATTAGAAACTCCTTTCTAATTTCATTCACTCTGGCCAAAGATTCCAGAACTAACATAAGTGGATCAGCATTGAACATTCTCTTCCTACACTGGAAGGGGTAGATCCTTTATTGATCATACACTATCTTCGTGTACAAATTCCTATACCCAGTAGAGCCCTTATAATTGTCCCTTGAGACTAAGAACTAAACCAAAGCATAGTTCAGTGTACACAAGATGACTATGATGACCTCAAATCTAAGGATACTTGTACAACTATCACTATGTGAACAACTGCTGACACGTGAGTGAACTCCATCAGTTGTTCAACTGTGTGAGTCATGTGCAATGAACTTATTCTATAATAAGCACCTACATACTAGGTATAGTGTCACCACACAAATGTCTATGAGAACAGACATCCTTCATAATGAAGCAAGCATAGTATGTACCGATCTTTGCGGATTATTAATTACCAGTTAGTAATCCTACGACTAGGAACTATTTAAGTTTAGAGTTATCATCTTTTAGGTCTCAATATTATGATCTCATCACAATCCATAAAAAGCTTTACTCTAAACTGTGGTATATCTTATTTAAACATTTAAATAGATAGAGCCCGAAATAAAAACAAAACAAGCCTTTTATTAATATCAATGAAATCAAAACAGATTACATAAAAGTTATTCCTAAATCCTCATACATGATTGGACTTAGGACATATCTCGTTCAATCTCCCACTTGTACTAAAGCCAATCACTCTGGTATCTAATACCCATCTTGTCTTTATGACGATCAAAGTGACTCTGAGAAAGTGGCTTTGTGAGTGGGTCTGCTACGTTGTTATGTGTGTCAACTCTCTCGACGTTGACATCTCCTCTTTCAACAATCTGAATTGCACCACCATTCAGAGTAAACACGTACCCTGACATGGATTTGCTATCACTTTCTGATTGAAAACTAGAGTCAGTATAACCCTCTATTTTAAACTCAGATTCACCACCAAAAACAAGAAAAATGTCCTGAGTCCTTCGCAAGTACTAAAGGATGTTTTTTACTGCTTTCCAATGGTCTTCACCTGGATTGGACTGATATCTGCTCGTCACACTAATTGAATAAGCAACATCAGGCCTTGTACATAACATCGCGTACATGATAAATCCTATTGCTGAAGCATAAGGAATCTTACTCATACGCTCTCTTTCCTCAGGTGTTTTAGGAGACATTTTTTCGGAAAGGGACACTCCATGGCTCATCGGTATGAGACCTCTTTTGGAGTTTTCCATGCTAAACCTTTTAAGCACTTTCTGGATGTATGTACCTTGGGTAAGACCTATCATTCTTCTAGATTTATCTCTATAGATCTTCATACCGAGAATGTAGGATGCTTCTCCCAAGTCCTTCGTGGTGAAGTTCTTTCATAGCCATACTTTGACTGATTGTAGCATCGGTATATCATTTTCTATAAGAAGTATGTCATCCACATACAATACAAGAAATGTGACCGCGCTCCCACTAACCTTCTTGTAGACACATGGTTCATCTATGTTTTTGATAAAACCAAACTCTTTGATTGTCTCATCAAAACGAATGTTCCATCTACGAGAAACTTGCCTTAAACCATATATGGTTCGCAGCAGCTTACACACTAGGTGTTCATTTCCCTTGGAAAGAAAACCCTCTGGCTGTGTCATATACACTTCCTCCTCAAGTTTCCCATTGAGGAAGGCCGTTTTCACGTCCATTTGCCAGATCTCATTATCGTAGTAAGCAGCAATCGCAAGCAAAATCCGAATTGATTTTAACAGGGCTACAGGCGAAAAAGTTTCATCAAAGTCAATCCCTTGCCTTTGTTTGAATCCTTTTTCCACGAGCCTGGCCTTATAGGTCTCCACCTGGCCATCTGCTCCAATCTTTCTTCTGTATACCCACTTGCACCCAATAGGCTTAACACCTTCAGGCACCTCAACCAGAGTCCATACTTGGTTGGTATGCATAGATTCCATTTCGGATTTCATGGCACTATGCCATTTCTCTGAGTCAACACTACTCATAGCCTCATTATAGGTCACAGGGTCGTCATCATCAATGATTGACAACTCATTGTCATTCTCAATGACAAGGCCATAATACCTCTCAGGTTGGTGAGACACTCTCCCTGTCCTATGAATGGGCTGTTCCACAGAAGGTTGTTCAGTCTGAACAGGTGTTTCCACTTGATCCGTAGTAGTTTGTGCTTCTTGAACTTCATCAAGTTCAATTTTGCTCCCACTGTTTCCTTCAAGGATAAACTGCTTTTCCAAGAAGGTAGCATGTCTGGAGACAAACACCCGATGATCGGTGTAAAAGTAATACCCCAAAGTCTCTTTAGGATATCCCACAAACTTACATTTTACGGATCGAGATTCCAGCTTATCTGGGTCAACTTTCTTGACATAAGCTGGACATCCCCAAATCTTAACGTGTTTAAGACTCAGTTTCCTTTCCTTCCATATCTCATATGGTGTTTGAGGAACAGATTTGGAAGGCATCTTATTCAGTAAATATGTTGAGGTTTCCAATACATAACCCCATAGGAATACTGGAAGATTCGCATAGCTCATAATGGACCGAACCATGTCTAACAAAGTTCGATTTCTCCTTTCAGATACCCCATTTAACTGTGGAGTATATGGAGGAGTCCACTGGGAGACTATACCATTTTCTTTGAGATAATCTAGAAACTCTCCATTCAAGTATTCACCACCTCGATCTGATCGAAGAGTTATAATATTGTGTTTGGTTTGTTTCTCCACTTCATGTTTATATTCTTTGAACTTTTCAAAGGCTTCAGACTTGTGTTTCATCAAATACACATATCCGAATCTAGATCTATCATCTATGAAAGTAATGAAGTACGAAAATCCGCCCATGGCTTGCGTAGACATTGGTCCACATACATCTGTGTGTACCAATCCTAGCAAATCTGCAGCCCTCTCTCCATGTCCACTAAATGGAGATTTGGTCATTTTACCCAATAGACAAGACTCACATGTAGGATATGATTCAAAATCAAAGGGGTCAAGTAACCCTTCCTTATGCAATGTCCGTAGTCTATTTTCACTAATATGACCTAGCCTACAGTGCCATAAATAGGTCAGTTTTTCATCATCTCGTTTTCTTTTATTAGTTTGTTCAATCTGAAGTAAATCATGCTCTACGTCACATACATACAAACCATTATTTAAAATGCCACGTCCAAAAAGAACATTATCTCTAAGGATAGAACATTCATTATTCTTAATAATAAATGAAAAACCATCCACATCCAACATAGGAATAGAAATAATATTCCTCATAATAGAGGGAACGTAATAACAATTATTCAAAATAATAGTCTTGATTGTAGGCATATGTAAACTAAATGATCCTACAGATATGGCCGCAACCCTTGCTCCATTGCCCATACGTAGAATCACCTCATCTTTTTCAAGAGTCCTACTTCCCTTTAGTCCTTGCAACGAATTGCAAATATGAGAACCACAGGTGGTATCTAATACCCAAGTAGAAATTTGACCTAGTGACATATTAACTTCGATCATGAATATGCCTGAATCATAAGCGGTAGTCTCACTACCCTTCTTCTTCAATTCTGCAAGGTAAACCTTGCAGTTCCTCTTCCAGTGCTCCAACTTGTTACTGTGAAAACAAATAGATAAATTAGGACCAGTCAACTTGTGAGCATCTAGTATGCTCCGGAGTGATAGTGCAGAAGACATGACGAATATAGTAAATCTGTAAATGATAAACACATAACAACACTTAGCAAATATTCAATTTCATTTCAAAAACACTATATGAATCGGGTCTTTATTCATAAGTGTCTCCCACTAGTTTATCTAATTTTTTCAACCCCCTAAGTGAACATTAAGCATTCATAATGCTAGTGGGAATAGGGATCCTACATTCCATCACACAACCTCGGCTGTGGCACGAAACGTCATGTGATGTTCAATAGGCAGACAACTCTTATCAATTACATCTTATGTTATTCCCTAATATAAGTTTAGCCTCTTGAATAATTGAGTCACGGCTGTGGCACGACAAACTCAATATTCTAAGTCAAGTCTAACCCAACATTTCGTACAATTGAATCAGTCTCCAACGGCCCACGGCTATAGCACGTACCGACCTTTAGATTCTAATTCAATGTACATATCTCTATGTAATAGACAAGTATTTCTTATTTCGAAATCAAAGCCCTCGACTGTAGCATGAAACGACAATGATTTAAAAATAAGAATCACTTTCTACCATGTTGGAAAGCTATGACCGACACAAACCCGTTGTGTCATTGGCCAATTACTACTTGATATTATTTAATTTTAGAGGGATTATATTACGTTAAATACATAATCATATTATAAAGAGATTCTTCCTTTTAAATTAAATATTTTAAATCAATAATCAATAATCAGATGATTCCCAGATCGGGTGGAGCATTGTCAAGAGGCGTCACTTAATAACCCTTTCTTACAGATATAAATCTGTTGTTGACAGAATCATCCTTTCTCTCAATATTGAAAATTCATATTCAATTACGTGTTTCATAAACACAAGAATCTCATGATCGTATTCATAATATTTATTGTTAAGGCAAGAAACGATTCCTATTCTAGATTTTCTAGAGCACGCCTTATATTGATTTAAGTTCACCTAAATCTATCATCGCATGGTAAACATAGGCATATATCTCATATATAAAATTAAATAAACAAGTAAATGTAAAGTGCAATAAAGTAAATGTGTTTGGTTATGGCCCCATCCTATGTGATCTTTATCAAGCTCATGATAAAGAACAAGGTCAATCTAATATGGTGATGGAAATAAATACAACTACTTATTACATAAGTCTTCTTCTTTGTTTAGACTTCTTGTATGCCTCGTCTTCTTCTTTGTATCACCTTTATTGGATAGCCTTCTTGAATCTTCAATTACATTACATGATTCAAAGTGAAACTAATCTAATGAACTTACAAGAATAACTCGAGTTACATTCGAGATTTATGATTACAAAGATTGACGACATGCAAGTCGTATTTAAAACCAAAACCATTACACTAAGGTCGAAAGGCCATAACCATTCACCATGCTCATACAACACATAAAAGCATGTTAAAACACATAAAATGATCTTAACATATCATATTATCCATGATCTAATCATAAAAAGAAAATATGACAAAAATCAGAATCAAATCAGAAAAATAAGAATCACTATTTACGGGCAATAAATGACGTCAAATGCCTTACAAATGAGTCGCTGATAGCTAAAGCTATCTGTTTTGTTCAGACGCTCGTTTACCTATGGAATAGGGTATTCGTTTGCGTAAATCGGACACCAGACCCAGATTTCAGCAAATCTACAGCAACCAATTCAGAATCCGTATCTAATATGATTCTCATAATTAGAACAAACATAAATCATGTATATATCAGTATATATACAGATTACATAATCATCTTATGATTATACAACTCACATGAATATCATATATTCAAAACCATACATATATAAGCATATTATATCAACATCAAATCATGGCGAATCACGTACATGCTCATATATTGAAAACAGTTAAACACATAAACGAATTAAAAACTTTTCGCAAGTAGCTCTGATGCCATTGAAGGGTTTTTAGCACATAAACGCAGCGAAAACATAAATTTAAATCTTAAAAAAAACCGAAACCCTCCGCAGGATCCATGCGAAAAATAATATTCAATTCGTAGTTCAGTATGTTTACCTTCAGAAGCTTTACGTTAATGGAAAGATGGAGGTCTTTAATGGCGATCCAAAACGATGAACGGAGATCCTTAGCAGCTGCTCCTCAAGTGTGAAGCACTCCACCGGTATTCACCAAGAAAATGATGTAATGAAGGAGGAGAAGATGGAGAGAATTAGGGTTTTGTAAATCTTTTTGGTTGAGGCAAAAATAGGGTCTATAATAGTATATTTATAGGCAAAATTTTCAGCTGAAAATTTTCCCATAAAATAATATTATTATTAACCCTTTATTATTCTCACTAATAATTAAAACACCTTTTAATTCTTAATCCTTTTTCTAAACTCTTTAGAAATAATTCTCTCACTTAATTTAATTTCCAAAAATTAAATTCTTAATTAATAATATTAAGAACCTTTTCTTAATTAATTTATAATCAATTAAATCTCATTTAATCAATTATAAAATTTGCTAATTAATTATTTATTTCATAAATAATTAATTATCAGCCATTATTAATTAATTCCTCCACCATTAAATCATTCTCTTTTATGGTGTGACCCTGTAAGTTCAATATTACGCCGGTAGTAGAAATAAATAATAATAAAACTATTTTATCATTATTTATATAAATTCTCTAATTCATTAAATATGATTAATTAATTAATCATATTTATTCTACATCGTGAGGGATACTTCTCAGCATATCGCGACTGTCCGGATAATACGAATTCACTGCTTAGAATACCAAGAACCTATTCAGTGAGTAGTTACCGTACAATTAATTCCTTCTACCTTGCAATGACACGATTAAATACAAGGCATGGAACTTGTGTCAAGCCTATCTTATTTAATCACTTGCTTTCCCATTCACTATGCTTAGTTCTATTTACTGTAAATTAGAAACTCCTTTCTAATTTCATTCACTCTGGCCAGAGATTCCTGAACTAACATAAGTGGATCAGCATTGAACATTCTCTTCCTACACTGGAAGGGGTAAATCCTTTATTGATCATACACTATCTTCGTATACAAATTCCTATACCCAGTAGAGCCCTTATAATTGTCCCTTGAGACTAAGAACTAAACCAAAACATAGTTCAGTGTACACAAGATGACTATGATGACCTCAAGTCTAAGGATAGTTGTACAACTATCACTATGTGAACAACTGCTAACATGTGAGTGAACTCCATCAGTTGTTCAGCTGTGTGAGTCATGTTCAGTGAACTTATTCTATAATAAGCACCTACATACTAGCTATAGTGTCACCACACAAATGTCTATGAGAACAGACATCCTTCATAATGAAGCAAGCATAGTATGTACCGATCTTTGCGGATTATTAATTACCAGTTAGTAATCCTACGACCAGGAACTATTTAAGTTTAGAGTTATCATCTTTTAGGTCTCATTATTATGATCTCATCACAATCCATAAAAAGCTTTACTCTAAACTGTGGTATATCTTATTTAAACATTTAAATAGATAGAGCCCGCAATAAAAACAAAACAAGCCTTTTATTAATATCAATGAAATCAAAACAGATTACATAAAAGTTATTCCTAAATCCTTATATATGATTGGACTTAGGACATATCTCTTTCACAATCCACATTGTTCAAGCTCATTCATGACACCCAAACTGCCATTCAAGCATCTATAAATGCTAGCACAAAGAGACTACTTACAGCACATCTTGAAGCTTTTCAGCTACACAAGATTCAAGCTCTCCAACACAGTCAAAGTATGAATGAAATAAAGCAAGAAGTTTCTGAAGTAAAACATAATTTCGTAGCAAGGTTGGATGCTAGACTTCCTGGAACCACCATGATTGAGATAGCTTAGAAACTGAGGATGCTGATCTAAATAGAAAGGTTGAGGCCATAGACTCTAGATTATCTGATGTGGAGAAGTCAATGGCCAAGATACTTGGTAATCAGGAAACTCAGACTGCTCTGCTCCTACGATTGGTGGCTGCTCAACTCCCTTCCACTCAACAACTTGATGCTAACAAAAAGGGGTAGAAAGACTCATCAAGTGAGGGGGAGAAACAACTCAGCATTCAAGTCAGCAAAGTAATTTTGCCAACAATTGCTTTAACTAAGCCACCAGCCATGAACAACATTGACATCATCAATCTGGCAGTAGCAAAACTGGAATCAAATGACAAACTGCTAAAGATTGATGTAGCAGCAGCTGAGAAGGAACTAAAAGAAAAATTGAGAAGAATAGATGAAGAAATTCAACAGAAATTTGGACTAATTCAGAAATTAGACAAAATCTTTAATCATCACTCTAAAGTCAAGCAGATTTCTGTGGATGAGATGAGTTTGAATTATCTGGAAAATGGTTAAACATCTTGCATAAAGTCTCCAAAGGCAAATCTGGTCCTGAAGCCTAAAAGAAACTACTCAAATTTTTCAGACAAAAATCCTATGGATATTTTGTATGAAACACCTAGGCCAGATGAGAAGAAGCCATTGGCTAGGTCAATGACATTTTTCAAAGATCCAGCTGATTCAGCACTTAAAAGAAGGATTGCCAAGATCTACAAAAATGGTAAGGAAATTTGTGTGGTGGCTGCACACCCTCCGTTTGTAGAAGCTAAAAAGGAAGAGAAGGAAAGAATCAGGCAAGAAGAGAAGCAAGCTGCCTTAGATGCTAAGAAGCTCAAACAAAAGAAGGAGTCAGATGCTATCTTGGCCAAACTTCAAGCTGTGAAGACTACAACTGAGATTTCTGAACAACCATCTGTGATTGCTGAACCTCAGGATCAGAAAATGCAACGGGAACCACAACAGAAAAGAAGATTCAGATACAAACTCCCCTCCAAAAGAAAATTGGACTTCAGTGATGAGGAAATGGAAGACTACATTCCCAAAAAGTCTATAACTTCAACTCAGACAACCAAACCCTCAGTGGTATTTGAAGAATTCAAGGTGATGGATCCAACTAGGATTATTCATGGTGAGCCCATAATTCCAAATGATGAGCCAGTATATTGGGATAGTTTGCCAAATCCTGAACTAAACTTTTCTATCTTCAACAAGCCAAAGAAAACAAAGACTAGAAAAATCAAGAAAGTGAAGCCTGTGACTCTCAGATCCAAGACCCTAACCAAATCTCAACCCACAGTCAACAAGGAATATCTCTTATACATCTGTGACATCAATGAGTTCTCTGAAATAAACCTCTACTTGGAGGAATTGGAAGAAGTAAGAGGGATTGATGCTTACAGACATTTTCCTGAAAGGCTAGTGTTCAAGTACAAGGGAGGGAAAAAGATCACATGGCCACTTCACAGGATTCTTCAAGAAAGCTAATCTGCACTGATAAAGGTCTATTCATCCTTCAAGAAGAACTTTGGATTTAATATGACTGGAAGGAGAATAGTCCTAAAGAAAATTGAGGAGCTAAGGAGTAATAGAGCCAAAGATGCACTTCCAAAAATTCTTTCTATTCCCTTCACAGGAAAAAGAGTGCATTTGAGGCCTTATTGGCTGATGGAATTCATGGATGATAAGGGAGTTAGAAGATTCTTCAGACTGGATGACCAATTGAGTATCTCTAGCAATGAGACTCTTTTGAAAATGCAAGAAATGTTGGATTTATCTGAAGCTGATGAACTTGAATTCCACAGATAACTCTAAAATCAGATAGAAGAGAATAACAGGAGGCTTGGGAAGAAATCCAGACAATCAAGGAAATAGATTTATCTGCTCAGACTAGAGGAGTACCTTGATAATGATTGTGAGAAACTTTTTGTACACTTTGCTTTGTTCAATTTTCAGTGAATTTTGTAGCACTTATCAATTTTATCTACTACCTTTCAATCTGTATCTTTAGAATGTTTTGTTATCATCAAGTTTCTCTTAATTTATAGCTACAATTCCAATAGACATAAATTAGGGGAGATTGTTAGGAATATGTTGTGAACTTGATGATAAATTAAACAAAACAACTTAGTAGATTTAACTTGGTGAATTTTTTAGCACTCGACGGATGATCTAATATAGTCCCGACTGATAAACTTTATAGTCCCGATAGATGACAAGCATAGACCCGACGGATGATCAAATTCAAATAACTGTTGATAGTGACAACACAGTCACATGCGTCTGGTGTTTGCAAAAGGAATGTGGCAGCCTGTTAAGCAGGAATTTGAGAACAAAGAAGCATTACGATTTCCATGCAATTGTGAAGATATTAAAAAATACTGGAATAGAGTAGTGAAGTAGCATGAAGTTAGACTAGATATGTTTTATTTTATTATCTTGTCTTATTATCATGTAAACTTGGTGATATATAAACCAAGTGTAGCAAGTAGAACATCTATCGAACTAAGCAGATACATTTTTCAGAGAAACATATAAAGCTATATCCTGTAAGCATTTCTCTGTAGCTTTAGTTGTTCAAACTTGTAAGCAGTTGTGAGCTATTCAAGCTTCACAGGGTTCTCGTTTGATATATATATATATATATATATATATATATCTGGTGGATACTTTCAAATCCACCAGAAAATTTTAAAAGCTTTTGTTTTTATTACTTGGTGTTTTTGATTTCAATCATCTTTTTATTCCGCACAACTGCTAATCAAACACTGTTATATTTATCAAGTTAGAACTATTTTAAAATCTGAAAAAGTAGCTTAAATTACATTCAAAACCCCCTTCTGTAATTCTTGTTTTATTGTTAGGGAATAACAAACGAAATAGAAATTAGAAGTGATTCCTAAAAGGCTGATAGCTGCTCAAGATCGACAAAGAAAGTATGTGGACCAGAGCCGAAAGAATGTGCTATTCAAACCCGGAGACAAATTGTTGCTAAAGATATCTCCATGGAAAGGTTTAACCAGATTCGGAAAGAAAGGAAAGTTGAGTCCTAGATATATTGGACCCTTAGAGGTGTTAAGGCAAGTCGGAAAAGTGGCATATGAGCTAGCTTTACCTCCGCATATGCAACATCTTCATAACGTGCTTCACGTTTCTCTTCTGAAGAAATATAATGCTGATTCCAGTCATGTGATAGAGTTGGAACCAATAGAAATTCAGCAAGATCTGTCTTACGTCGAACAACCTGTTCAGATTTTAGATCGAAAAGAGAAGACGCTCGGAAATAAAGTTGTACCTCTAGTTAGAGTATTATTGAGAAATCCTAAGATAGAGGAATCGACGTGGGAATTAGAAAGTGAAATACGAGGAAAGTATCCCCATTTTTTTGTTTAGACTAGATTTTAAGGACAAAATCCTTTTAAAGGGGTAGATTGTAGCGACTGGGAATTTCGCGACGTGATTAAGTGTATAAAGTATAATTTTGTGTGTTAATTGTGATTTTATGTGAATAAAATAAAAGGTTAAATGATTATGTGGATTAAATGTTATCATTGTATAATAGTAACTGGGAACGTAAAGTAACTCATTCCAGTTTGATGAGTCAGGTAAAAGGCTAAGCTGTGTTGTCGGGCCGTCAAGTTGAACAGAACCCATCTTAAAAAGGTATTAAGGTGTTTAAGCATATGAATATTAATTATGTGTTAAATATAAATGTTTAAATGAATATTATATTCCAATTTGACATGTCAGCTAGTATAAAGACTATGATTGTGAAGCGTAGTTGAAAACATTCAGCGTCGGGCTGTCAGTCAGGACGTGACCCGTTACGCGAAAAGTGAATATTAATAAAAAGGGGGAATTTTTATGCTTGAGCATATTTCAAAATGAGTCGTGATATGTGAGTTTACGTTGTTTCCTATTAATGTGCATGATTACATGATCTGGAATTTTTAATTGATTTTAAGAGATTTATTTGATTTAAATAAGGTTTATTGAACCTTTAGATATTTTTAAAAAATTGTCTGAGTATGGACAAGGTGTGAAATTTGCTTTATTATCTTCGAAATAATCCTGGAGACTTTCTAAAAATGATAGATGAAATTATTTAGTGATTGGCGTATTATAAAATGATTTTATCGGGTTATATTTCTATTTTGAGCGTAATCTTGTAAAATTCATATAAAATAAACCGTACACTCAAAAATTATTTTAAAAACATGGCTAGAAATCCAATTTCAAGATCTATATTTTAAAATTGTTATTCATATCATTTTCACCTTTTCTGAGGAAGTTATGTATTATCCATATTCGTTTTTTGAGTTTTTGAATTAAAGAAAAGAAATTTTTAGAATTAGTTGGCAAAAGACCATTTTGCCCCTCCACTCACTTATAAATACACCCACTCTTCCTTCCTTCCTCCCCACTCTCTTATTCCTCTTGGATCACTCTTTCTTTTTCTTTTCTCCCCCCCCTCTCTATCTGTCTCTCTCTCTCTCTCTCTCTCTCTCTCTCTCTCTCTAACCTACATGTAACACTAAATTCTACTTAGAATTCAAAGATCTTGCCATTTATGTTTGTAACGTCCGGGAAATATTATGTAATTATTATTATTAATAAATAATTATTATGTGATTATTATGTGAATTTTGGTGAATTATTTAATGATTGATATTAATATTTGGGTGTTGATATCTGATAAAATTATGATGTTTTAGTTTCTAATTATCCAGAATTAAATCTAGATAATTATGGTATTTTTCTGGTAATTTTTGGATTATCATATGATTTTATAAGGATTTATAAAATTAATAATGATTATTTTACGTAATTATAAAATAACTTTTTAGAACCAGAATTCGTCCCACTTCAACCGTTTTTGCATTTTTACAACCCGAAATTTTCTCGAAAATCCTTCCTAACCTAATCTGATAGTTCTTAACACTTTCCGTGTTTTGACTTTCTTGATCCGTGGTACGGTTTGACCTGTACGAGTCCCGGCGTGAAATTTTCGATACGCAAATCATTTTATAGATCGATAAAAATCAGTATTCCCAAAAGGCGAGATATTATTACCTTATTTTTGTATAAAGTATTTTTATAAGAGGCTCTGTTTTAATAATTATCCAAATCTGGTATTAAAATCATATCGTCTTCATAGTTACTTAGCGGCTAAGTAACCTATTTACAGATCCGATATGTAAATGTAATAATCGAATTATTAAATAAAAACACTCAACCATCACCCCTGTAACCCCATCTTTTCTCTCTCCCCTGTCAATCTCTCTCCCTCAATCTCTCTGTTCATCTCTCCTCTCCCACTCTCAATTTCTCTCTCACTTTCTTCTCTCTCCCCCTCTTCTTTCTCTTGCCCGTTTCTGACTCCCCCGCCCCTGGTCTGTTTCCGGCCACCTGTCGCCGCCGGTTCTCCGGCGAGGTGACAGTGGCGGCGCGTGTGTCGAGCTCCTCTCCGGACGCCTCCCTATTCCTGTGATTACTCGACCCGATTTCTATTCATTACATATGTATATATATGCTGGTGTATATATGTATATGTGCAAGGTGTTGTTGCTGTGTGTTTTTGCGAGTAGTTACATCCTGTTGCTTCCATTGTTTGCGGTTGTAATTGCAAGTCTGTGATTTCAATTTAATTTCTGATAATTGTTTTTGTGATGTGAATGAATTATTAATCGATTAAATTATTATTGGTGAAATTCTGACAGGAAACCCTTACTGGCACCTTCGGAATTATGCCACCGTCAGCGATGAACTCGGTGAGCTGATGGATTATTGGCAATGATGATTCTTGAGTCAAATAAAATTTATAAATTTCTTTTATAATTTTCGAAATAAAAAGTAGTAGTTAAATAATACATTTTGGGGATTATTGGATTATGAAGTTGGATTGATTGCCGGTGTGATGGGTTGATTATTGTGATTGACGTTGAATTGTTTCGACGGGTAGGCCGACAAACAAAGGAAACACTACCCGATTTTTGGGAAATTAATCCCGAAAATACGGGAATGTAACCTATAATTATCATAGACGTCGAACGAAAGTAAATAATTATATTATACGAACCTAGTTACGTGTTATGACAAAATATTTTATAATCAATTACCCTACTATTTTCAAACAACGAATATAAGTACTTTCCGAAAACAAGTACCAAACCGAGTTTCGAAGATGTGAACCATAATTGTTATGTGTATTTCAATAATACATGTAAATATAAGTCGAGTTATGAAATCGTACGGGTAGAAGTGATAATGACACTATATTAAGCTTAAGCGATTATCTGAATTAGGGTATTTCAACCCTGCAGGTCCTAGTCGGAAGACCCGAGGAGTGATGTTGGACTAGGAATGATCTAGTGATTCATGATCAGACTCAACAAGATTCCAATCGAAGGACATAAAGGATAGGATTGTATCCATAATAGGATAGTGGTTTGACTATAAAGCCAAACGTTCAAGGCAATCCAAAAGTCAACCGATAATAGTAGTTAAAGCTTATCAAGGCAAGTATTCCTGAACTTTCTTTTAAAATATTGCAAATATTTCTTCGTTCCTATTCTAAGTTCAGAATAGTTAAATTTTTTACGTTTCGCTACAATTACTCTTATTATGCATGTTCTTTTCATTATTGTTCCTATGTTATCGATTGCTCTCTTGAGCAAATACCCATTCTTTCATGTTATTTGCGAACCCTGATTTGGGATGTTTTGAAATCAAAATGATTTGAAATCAAAATACTCTACGGGCTGGACGGTTATTATGAGGACCAGTGATGAGCTGGATCCTATGGGTCGGAGATGGACCGGACCCTTGGGCCATAGTGCCTGGGTACCTATATGTTGTTGGCTCTATGCAGTTGGGTATAGATCCGCACTATATCCTGATTGATCAGCAGGTTATAGTGCATACGTTGGTTTCTAGTGTCCAGTCTAATTTATTGTTGATCGCTATTAACGGCGTTCTCTCTCAAAAAGTTTTATGATTCCAAAATCGGACGAAACCTTGATTCAGGAAATGAATCTGGGAATCGCTTATCACTTTTGGATTTATAATTACCGGCTGGTGACTGCCAACATTTATTCGCTCAACTCCCTCAAATAAATAAATTTTTTTTAAGTTGTTTAAAGGTTTTGTCCGAAAATTTTCCTTTGAAATTAATGCTTGAAACTCAAATTATATACTTTCCGGGCATTTTTGGCTCACTCTTGCTTTGTAAATTCTTATTTCTTTCAGAAGCAGATAAGGATAGAAGTGAATAGCTTTCGTTAGACAGCAGAATTAGAAAAATCTCCGCTGCGAGAGGATGAAAATGTTAGAAAAATATGACAAGGACGTTAGCATAAAGGTATTTACACTCGTATTGTAGTTGTTGTGAATTATAGAAGGTTAGATTCTTGTTTCATACCATAATCTGTAAACGATCCGGATTCAAGGGGTTAATTGAATTTTCTTTTATTTTATGTAAAGATTGTTTAGTGATTGTTACAAGTTGGCATCATAGCTACATGTTATTGTCCACTGAAATAAGAATAGGTGAGGGTAAGATATGAGTGATAGGCTATATAAGATAGAAAAAGCTAGGCATGCTCATGTTAAGTTGAGTTGAGTGCGAATTAGGGTTAGTTGGTCCGATATGGAATTGGTAAACCAGGATTGTTGAGGGAAGTGTAAGGCAAATATCGCAACGCTATAGGTATATTGAGTTCTCAGATCCTATAGTAATGAGGAATCAACAGATCGACGGAGACTGGGTATGTAACCCTACTTTTTATGTGGTTTTGAAGAAAATGCGTATGATTCTTGTGAGAACTTGTGAAAGAGAGGCTAGGTGAATTTTGGTAGAATTAGGTAGTAGGACGAGCTCCACGCCGGAGGCAACGAGTTGATGGAAGCTGATGAAGAGCCAAAGATGCAAGCTGCAAAGGCACCACCGTTGCGAGAAGATTCTTACCACATACTGGGCGCTGCGCGAGGAATGATATCTACCTCACTAGGTATAGGTAAGACTAGCAAGAAGGTGCGACCTTATTTACAAGCAGAACGTCGAATTACATGTATGGTTGTAAGTATAACATCCAGAATGACTACGAAAATATGAAAGACAGTACCAGACGTTAGCGTTGTGGTAGAATTGTGAACAAAATGATATACAACAGAAGAGGAAAAGTTCGTCGGCTAATAAATACGAACAGAACCCAAGAAAAAATAGAAGATATATCAAAGTGGAGAGACCCTTATATGGGCATTCTTTTAATTAGATATTTCATTAGTGGATCAGGAGAATAGCAAGTAACTTATATAGTAATGACGACCAAATATTTGATTTTTCAAAATTTTAAAATGAGATTTCGGAGAAGATTTTCGTAATCAACTTTCAGAAGATTTTTGCATGAAATGAGTTTTACAATTTGGTTGTCGAATTACTACTTAAGTTCTTGTTATTATAAATAGGAAACAACCTAAAAGGATAATGGATCTCGACTCAACATTGTTAGTTCGAAGAACCTAGTAGACCCATCAGCAGGGAGGAAGTTTAAAGTTTTCCGTGAAAGATGAACATAAATTTTGTTTAGCAATATAACTGAATTAACATGTTAAACCATTAATTACTCAATTCATAAGATTATTAAAATTTAACGAGATTCATGATTCGAATGGACGAAGGATGATTGAAGAAAATGAAAGAATCTTCCAGATGGTTGGAGAAGAATCGTATTTCGATCGACGAAATGGAGGCGTTGCGTGATCGATGGTTATTTTACGCGGCATAAATGGAAATTAGAAGCAGTAATTATAAGGATGCGATTATGATCATATCATTAAAGCATTTAGCGTGGAGGTATTTCCAGACGATATTCTGAAGTTGTAATATGACCGAAGCTGTGAATCTCTCATTCGAATAATTCCTGAGGGCATACGTAAATGAAGCATGAACGGTGACCTACCATGTCATTCTTTTACAAATATGATAGTATATTTTCTTTTTGATTCTTGAATACATATGATCTTCTTCTATTGATAAATCGTAGGAGGCGAAAATGAAAGAAAATTTATTGTATTCCTTCTGAATTATTTCTCTTCTCAAAATATTGCTTCCTGATTGAGATAAACAGTGTTGTGATGTGACGCTTTGTCAAAATGACGAAGAGTCTGGTGGGACGCCACCTAATCATGTGCTGTATGCCATATAGTATAAAAGACTGGCTATCTTGAGTACGAATATGGTTGTCTCATTCTTCACTCATTTTTCTTCCTTCAATTTCCTGATTTACAAATTCTCCCAATCGTTTGTGGCATTGTTATTCCTTATTCAGTTTTCAATCAAAGTCATATTCGCAAACTCTCCTCTTGCGTAGAGTCTTTCCTCTGACGATTTCAAAAGAAATGAAATAGTGTGGCACGTGGAATCATACAACAAACATAGATACGACTGCAAACCGATAAATGGTGGACATCTGCGAGTAGGGAAGAATGGATACACCGACAATGTGGACATGGCGAAGACATCAAGTCAGAAAGTTATTTTTCCTACGGGGATCTCATAAGTACGGTAGATTACGTTAACGCGATGCACTTTAAATCGGAAGATTTCGATGAGAAATGAATTGTTAGTGAACCGTAATAAATAAATTAATTACAAAATAAGGAAGTAAAGTTGTGTGCGTCAGACAAAGCAAATGAGTATCGGGACGACAATCAAAGATCAAGGAAATTCTGAATAATAATTCAGATAGGAAATTAATACGTGAAACATCCCTTCATCGCGGGAAGATATTTGTCATGAAGATTCAAGATAGAAGAAATCTTAATTGCAACCAAATTTTGTACGTATTCTTCAAGAAATTGTAAGGTTCTATAACTTGCGTAAATAAGTTATGGTGAATTCAATACTCATACCCGGGTGAGTGGTGAAAGTTCGATACGGGAACATAAGTGGAGATAAAGTAATGGTGATTCGACTGTGTGACCTTTTAAGAAATAACGAACTGATGATGGAGTTTTCACCCGATTGTGATGATGATAATTAAGACCCTGCATGGTTATTAAAAGATAAACAGACTCACTCATGAAATTGAGTGTGTATCGTCAAAGAAGGAGGATTGGTGTGGTTCGTTGAAGGATGCAACATAATTTTTAAAAGTAACTTTATACAACTAGTAATGGCAAGAAATAAGTTAAAGAGAATCGCGAAATAAAGTCCTTGAAAAATAACAGGAAAATTCAAAGTTCATTAATAATACTCTGTAATACTTTAAAAGGATTGAGAAAATGTATGGTGATATTAATCATTGTTAATTTAAGACCTTAGTCCAATTCAAAAAGATATATGTTATGCTAGTTAATAATACATATGCTGATCAAAATGATATAATCTGAATTATGTTGAATTGATAAATTTGGTTGATGGAAATGGGTGGATATGATTGTGGATGATTTGGTTGATTGATGGTGTCGGCCTGAGTCCGACTGGTAGTCAATGGTATAGGGGAAGTGCTGGCCAAATTTTCAGAAATTACTCTACTTTTAAGGATAAAGAAAGATATTTTCATTTTCATTGGTACTCTAAATGATTACGATCTCGGTTTTTGTAAAAGGTTATCATGACCAAACTGACTTTATATAATTGGTCTTTGATTCCAGTTAGCTAGTCAGCACTTTGTTTAATTGATCAGTTAAAAGAGTTAATTGATTAACTTAACCAACTAATGGTTAGTTAAATGGAAGTCGATTCCAATTAGATTAAGTCAAACTCTGACATGATTTTCATTTCTGAAATCAAAGCAATTAGGAATTTGGAGGAAGTGATGGCATTAGCATAAATCGAAAGTTTAGTAGAATTAGCGTGATGTTACTGCAGACATGTTCGAGATTTTATCTAGATAAATATGCCCTTTTCGATAAACAAGATGAACATAAAGTAATTGGTACATGCTAGTAAGAAGAATATTTTCAAGAACTGAAGGTTCAAGATAAAGCAAAGAAATTCTATCATTTGTAATAGTGTTCTAGGAAGGACTTGGATGTATACCCATATCGAATGATGATTTAATGGAAGCTACCATAAATTAGTGGAGAGAACATTTGCAAGAACTTAAGATCCAAGATAGAGCAAAGAAATGTTACCATCTGTAATAATACTCCATGAAGGACGTGAATGTACATCCATGTCGAATTATGATTTAATGGAAGATGCTGTGAAATACTGGGAAACTCGCAAATCCAAGTATCCGATGTAAGATAGAGACTGACGAAGTCTGCATGTGAACTCAGGAAAAAGGAATGTTGATCAAATGGGGAAAGCCAAATATGCGATCAGTGATGATTTAATCCAAGCTAAGAAAAATAGATACCGATGAATTTTGATAATTCTGTTAGTAAGAATTTAAAAATTATAAATAAAAGCCTTCATTATAGCGTTAACTTCAAAAATGACTTATCTAATAATGAACAGATTAGTATTATCAAGAAAAAGAGATCCCTTATGTTTAAAAGAGATAATGAATAATGAGAATGGAGAAATAAATAAGAAAATAAATGGAATCAAAAGAATGATAAAGAAATTTTATAAAATAATCCAGGATATATGCAAGTTGCGAACGTCGGTTGTGCCAGAACTGATAGGAGAATGAAGTGAAACGCCGATAATTGAAGATAGAAATTTCATTCAAAGAATGCGTATTAACAAGGGAGAGTAAACCAAGGTATTAGTAGAAAACTGCTAAAGAAGAACATTACAATAAATCTCATATCGGAATTCTTTAGAATTAAAGCAAAGCCCCGAAGATTCTAACGAATGATTTACCAAGGTTACCTCGAAACATACGGTGAAATTTCTCATTGGTTAGTGCACAGAGTCGAGCTGGTGTCAAAAGCCCTGTATCGTATGACCCAGTAGGGATGAAGTAATGAGTGAAGGAAACTTCCGGAGTGTGGAATGAAAGAATAATGAAATAAAGAGTATTTCGTGCTATGCACAAAAGAGGTCATGGGAAAAAGATAATGGAGGTATGAAGTTATGCATTGATTATCAGAAGTTGTAAGTCTGAAGATTAAATGAACATAATGTAACAGGAGTATTTGGATAGTGTAATTATATTTATTGATAACATCCTCGCCCATTCAAGGACTAAGGAAGACCAAGTTGAACGCCTAAAGATATGCATGCGAAGGGTTGAAAAGTAGCAACTGCATTCTCAGCTTCAAAGGTATGAATTCTGGTTATAATTGATTATGAGCTCCAGTTGTGTGGTTAACTACCAAACAGGAAAGTTCCATTTAAGGACAGATGTCTTGAGTAGAAAAGAAAGAGTGAATATCATTAGGATTACCGGGGAATGAGTAAAGGAATTTGAGAAGTTAGAAATTGAAGAACAGGTTTTGATCCGGCTTCTAGATTATACTGATATGTTAGGTCACACACACTGTAGAAGGGGGTTGAATACAGTGTATACTATAATCAAATCGAATTAAGAACACAAGTATGAAATACAGAATAATCTTATTAATAAAACAGTATTATAATGGAACCGTTCTCTCTCAATGATGAACAAATATCACGAGAACTACTAGGGTTACAATGAATAATATTCTCGATTAAGATAACACATATAGTGTAAACCCTATGCTGTGTACTGAGATTGACAAATAAAAGTTCCTTCTTCATTCTGCTTGACTTGAAGGCCTAGAAAATAGCTAAGTTATCCCATCATACTCATTTGATATCTTGACTGCATTAGTTTGGCAAACCTTTTACAAAGTCTGTCATTTGTAGAATAAAAAATGATATCATCAACATATATCTGCACCAAAAGTAAGTCCTTTCCATGGTTGAGATAGAATAAAGTTTTGTCAATAGTCCCTCTGTTAAATCCACTTTCCAGAAGAAACTGAGCTAATGTCTCATACAATGCTCTTGGAGCTTGCTTAAGGCCATAAAGTGCTTTATCAAGTATGTAGACATGATGAGCAAATTTTGAATCTACAAAACCTGGAGGTTGTTCAACATATACTTCTTCTTCCAATTCTCCATTAAGAAAAGCACTTTTTACATCCCATTTGAAAGACTGTAAACTTTTTGTGAGCAACATAAGCCAGAAATATCCTTATGGCTTCCAATCTAGCAACTGGTGCAAATGTTTCATCATAATCAATTCCCTCCTGTTGAGAATATCCTTTTGCAACCAGTCTTGCTTTATTCCTTGTAATTATGCCATCACTGTCAGTTTTATTTCTGAACACCCATTTTGTACCAACAACTGATATGTTCATTGGTCTTGGCACTAGGGTCCAAACTTTATTCCTTTCAAATTCATTTAACTCTTCCTGCATTGTTTGTACCCAATCAGCATCTTGAAGAGCTTCTTCCACTTTCTTTGGTTTAGCTTGAGAAAGAAAAGAATGATAGAGACATTCATTTGATGTTGCTGTTCTAGTTTTAATACCTGCTTCAGGATCTCCAATAATCAAGTCAGGTGTATGTGCTTTAGTCCACTTCCTTGTAGATGGAAGATGATCTCTAGAACTGGATGCTCCCCCATGATCCATGCTATCTCCATCAACATTTTCTGATGCTCCCCGTGAAATTATGCTCTCTGAGTTGGATCCTTCAGAATTTGAGTTTCCAGAATTATCAGAACTTGGCCCATCAGAATTTGAGTTTCCAGAATTATCAGAACTTGGCCCATCAGAACTTGATGAATCAGAACTTGAAGAGCCTGTTCTAGGTTCTGATGCTTCTTGAGATGTGGTTGAATCTTCAATATGCCCCTCTGCACAGGTGCATTTTTCTTTGGCGTAGTCACCATATTTTCAATAACATCAGAGTTTAACCCATCAGAGTTTGCAGTATCAGGATTTAGACTATCAGAATTTACAGAATCAGAATTTAAAACTTCATTTTCAAATCTCAGCTGATCATAATCATTGAAATCTTCAAGTCCAGTAATCTTCTTATCATCAAATGAGACATTGATAGATTCCATGACAACCCTTATTCTTAAATTATAGACTCTGAAGGCTTTTGTGGAAAATGGATATCCAACAAAAATTCCTTCATCAGCTTTTAGATCAAATTTGGATAGCTGTTCAGGATGAGTCTTAAGAACAAAACACTTGCATCCAAATACATGAAAGTACTTCAGATTTGGCTTCTTTTTCTTCACCATCTCATATGGTGTCTTTCCTTGCTTGTTGATAAGTGTTGCATTCTGAGTAAAACAAGCAGTTTGTACTGCTTCAGCATAAAAGTAGGTTGGTAACTTTGCTTCATCGAGCATAGTTCGTGCAGCTTCAATAAGAGTTCTATTCTTTCTTTCAACAACTCCATTTTGTTGTGGAGTTCCAGGAGCAAAAAATTCGTGCTTTATTCCATGTTCTTTGCAGAACTCTTTCATAATCATATTCTTGAACTCAGTGCCATTATCACTTCTTATAATTTTTATAGAGTCTTTGACCAATTTATCTAGTTGTTTGACATGATCAATCAAGATAGATGCAGTTTCACTTTTTGTGTGCAAGAAATATACCCATGTGTATCTGGTAAACTCATCTACTATGACCATAGCATATTTCTTCTTTGTAATAGACATGACATTCACTGGACCAAATAGATCAACATGTAATAGGTGATAAGGCTCAAGAATTGAAGATTCAGTCTTGCTCTTGAATGAAGATTTTCTTTGTTTTGCCTTTTGACATGAATCACAAAGGCCATCAGGAGCAAATACTGATTTTGGCAGTCCTCTCACAAGATCTTTCTTGACTAGTTCATTTATATTGTTGAAATTTAAATAAGAGAGTTTCTTGTGCCAATCCCAGCTTTGTTCAATTGATGCTCTGCTTAACAGACAGATTGCAGAACCATCAGAACTTGTTGAAAGCTTGGCTTCATAAATGTTACCATGCATGTATCCCTTTAGAACAACTTTACCTTTAGATTTGCTTACAACTTCACAGTGTTCTTCAAAGAAATCTACATGATAACCTCTGTCACAGATTTGACTAACACTCAGCAGATTATGTTTAAGTCCTGAGACTAGAGCTACTTTTTCAATGATGACATTCCCAAGATTGATATTGCCATATCCCAGAGTTTTTCCCATGTTGCCATCTCCATAAGAAACTCCTGGGCCAGCTTTCTCCATAAAGTCTGATAGCAGAGCTTTATTTCCAGTCATATGTCCTGAACATCCACTGTCCAGTACTAGGATGTTTTTCCTGTTGCCCTGCAATCACAAAGACCACTAATGATTAGTTTTAAGGACCCAGACTTGCTTGGATCCTTTGGCCTTATTAAGTTTGTTAACATTTGCAGTGGATTTAACATTAGAGTTTATGTTAACATTTTTCTTATCAGAATTTATAGTATCATACTTTGCATCAGAACTTACACTAGAAGGAACAATGCTAACTTTCTTTAAAGGAGATTTTATTGGATAATAATCATAGTACAAACTATGATATTCTTTACAAGTATAAATGGAATGACATAAACTACCACAATGAAAATAAAGATTTTGTGGTTTAAACCTAACAGACTGACTCTTAACTCCTGATTTAGGAGGTAAAGAGTTGATTTACTTATTCTTCCTGCAAAAAGAAGCAAGATGGTTAGAGTTTCCACAGTTATAGCATTTCTTTCTAGGAGCATTAGGAACAGGCTTATAATTATTGCTTTTATTCACACCTTCCTTTCCATTCCTATTTTTGTCATTAAGCTTATAATTTTTATTCACACCTTCCTTTCCATTCATAATCTCTTTCAGCTTATACTTAAGCTGCTTCTTTGTCATTAAGCCTATGTTAACTTCAGCTGGTTTATCCTGTTTTGCCTTATCAGAAGTTGACCCTGCCTTAACTTCTGTCTCAATATCTTTCATCTTTTAGAATCAGACTCTATAATTTTAGCTACAAACTTAACAGGATTTACCTTTGGCTTATTAGTCTGTTTAACAATAATTGCCTTAATTTGTTCAGTTCCTGTTTCACTTTTGTCATCTCCATAACCTAAGCCCTCTTTCCAGTATCCACTACTTAGTAAATTCTGCCAGAGTTAGTCCGAGTCCTGATAATCTCTTTTTCCTTTTCTAACTCAGTTTTTAGAGATTGATTCAATTTTAACACTTCATCTCTAACATAAAAAGCATGATCTCTTTCATTCTGAGTTTGATGGAACATAACTAACTCTTTTTCTAAATAGTCATTCCTTTTCTTAAAAGCCAGATTTTCAGAAGTTAACCTATCACATGTTAAAGTATGATCTCTATAACTAATGAATATGGTTTGAAGATAAGATCTCAACTCAGTAATATCATCAGTATAAAAAGCATAAGTTGTTTGAGGTACCTTTAACTCAACAGCATCATAACTGCTATCAGCATTTGTCATCAAGGCATAGTTCACCTCATTTTCAGAATCTGAAGTGTCTGTCCATATTTTCTTCTTTGTGACAAGTGCCTTGCCTTTGTTACCTTTCCTTTTCTTGCAATCAGGAGATATGTGGCATTTCTCACCACAATTGTAGCATTTAACATTTGAGCAATCTCCTTTGTCAGACTTTCCTGCTTTGCCTTCAGATTTTCTGAATCCCTTCTTATCAGAACTTCCACTTTTCCTGGAAAATTTCCTCCCCTTTCTGAATTTCTTGTAGGATATCTTTGTGATGCCCTTCACCATAAGAGCACACAATCTCATCATCTCTTCATCAGCATCCATCTCAGATAAACTTTCAGTTTCTGAATCCTCCTCATCATCATCAGAACTTGATGAATCTGAATCAGACTTTGTGATGCGAGCCTTTCCTTTGCCTTTCTTTGAGACAACCACTTTGGGGGAATCCTCCTCAGCCTTAAGGGCAACTGTCCTTGACTTTCTCCCATATCTCTTGCTTCTTTGATCCATCTCAAGTTCATGAGTTTTGAGTATACGATAAATTTCATCAAGAGTTGTTTCATCAAAGGCATAGTTGTCTTTAATAGTAGTTGCCTTTAAATCCCAACTTTTAGGAAGAGCTAAAAGGAATTTAAGATTAGTATCTTCAAGATCATATTCCTTATCCACCAGTGACAGATCATTCAAGAGTTTGACAAATCTGTCATATAAACCAGTTAATGACTCATCAGGTTTTGAGTCAAAGTTCTCATACTCTTGAGTGAGTATAGTCCTCCTGTTCTTCTTAATTGCATCAGTTCCCTGGCATCTTGTTTCCAAGGCATCCCGTATCTCCTTTGCAGTCTTACAGTTAATTACCCTGTTTCACATGACATTATCAATGGCACTATGCAGTAAATGCCTTACCTTTGCATCCTTGGCAATAGATGAGATATCTTCAGTTGTATACTCACTTTTCTCCTTTGGTACAATCTTTGCTGGCTGATCTGCAACTACAACAGAGAGCTTTGTTGGCTTATGTGGTCCTTCCTTAATTCTGTCAAAGTATTCTGGATCTGTAGCTTCCAGAAACATAGTCATCCTCACTTTCCATATGGGATACTCAGAAGGTCTCAGTATGGGAACCCTGATAGTCTCATATCGATTATAGATTTGAGTCTTTGGAGTTTCTTCTATTTTGGTGGGCTTGGTTGGAGTTTGTTCTTCTTCAGACTTGATTGTTTTGGATCTTTACTGTATATGTGTTAACAGATAGGCTCTAATACCACTTGTTAGGTCACACAAACTGTAGAAGGGGGTTGAATACAGTGTATACTACAATCAAATCGAATTAAGAACACAAGTATGAAACACAGAATAATCTTATTAATAAAACAGTATTACAATGGAACCGTTCTCTCTCAGTGATGAACAAATATCACGAGAGCTGCTAGGGTTACAATGAATAATAATCTCAATTAAGATAACACATACAGTGTAAACCCTATGTTGTGTTTATATAGACACACAGTTACAAGATAATCTTCTTGTAGGATTTTATACATCACAGAAGCATGGTAAAATAATTTTCTTGATATAAAATCCAAATAAAGGCATACAAATTGTGATTAAATCATATGGGATTGATTTCTAACCTTTAAAAGCGATCCAAGAACGATGAGCGGAGATCCCTAGCAGCTGCTCCTCAAGTGTGAAGCACTCCACCGGTATCCACCAAGAGATCAATGTAATGGAGGAGGAAGGGGTGTGAGAATTAGGGTTTGCTTAACTTTTTAGGTTGAGGCAAATAGGGTTTATAATAGTATATTTATAGGCAAAATTTTCAGCTGAAATTTTTCCATTAAATATTATTATTATTAACCCTTTAATTGATTATTCTTATTAACCAATTAACTAATAATTAAAACACCTTTTAATCATTAATCCATTTTCTAAACACTTTAGAAAAATAATTCTCTCACTTGATTTAATTTCCAAAATTAAATTCTTAATTAATAATATTAAGAACTTTTCTTAATTAATTTATAATTAATTAAATCTCATTTAATCAATTATTAAATTTGCTAATTAATTATTTATTTCACAAATAAATAATTACCAGCCATTATTAATTAATTCCTCCACCATTAAATCATTCTCTTTTATGGTGTGACCCTGTAGGTTCAATATTAAGCCGGTAGTAGAAATAAATAATAATAAAACTATTTTATCATTATTTATATAAATTCTCTAATTTATTTAATATGATTAATTAATAAATTATTCATGTTTATTCTACATCGTGAGGGATACTTCTCAGCATATCGCGACTATCCGGATAATACAAATTCACTGCTTAGAATACCAAGAACCTATTCAGTGAATAGTTACCGTACAATCAATTCCTTTTACCCTGTAATGTCACGATTAAATAAAAGGCATGGAACTTGTGTCAAGCCTATCTTATTTAATGATATGCTTTCCCATTCACTATGCTTAGTTCTAATTAATGTAAATTAGAAACTCCTTTATAATTTCATTCACTCTGGCCAGAGATTCCTGAACTAGCATAAGTGGATCAGCATTGAACATTCTCTTCCTTCACTGGAAGGGGTAGATCCTTTATTGATCATACACTATCTTCGTGTACAAATTCCTACACCCAGTAGAGCCCTTATTATTGACCCTGGAGACTAAGAACTAAACCAAAGTATAGTTCAGTGTACACAAGATGACTATGATGACCTCAAGTCTAAGGATACTTGTACAACTATCACAATGTGAACATCTGTTGACACGTGAGTGAACTCCATCAGTTGTTCAGCTGTGTGAGTCATGTTCAGTGAACTTATTATATAATAAGCACCTACATACTAGCTATAGTGTCACCATACAAATTTCTATGAGAACAGACATCCTTCATAATGAAGAAAGCATAGTATGTACCGATCTTTACGGATTACTAATTACCAGTTAGTAATCCTACGACCAGGAAATATTTAAGTTCAGAGTTATCATCTTTTAGGTCTCATTATTATGATCTCATCATAATCCATAAAAAGCTTTACTCTAAACTATGGTATATCTTATTTAAACGCTTAAATAGATAAAGCCCGCAATAAAACCAAAACAAGTCTTTTATTAATATCAATGAAATCAAAACAGATTACATAAAAGTTATTCCTAAATCATCATACATGATTGGACTTAGGACACATCTCTTTCAATCTCCCACTTGTACTAAAGCCAATCACTCTGGTATCTAATTCCCGTCTTGTCTTTATGACGATCAAAGTGACTTTGAGAAAGTGGCTTTGTTAAAGGGTCTGCTATGTTGTTATATGTGTCAACTCTCTTGACGTTGACATCTCCTCTTTCAACAATCTCCTTAATCAGTTGAAAGCATCGCAAAATATGCTTGGAATTCTTATGAGATATTAGTTCCTTAGCTTGTGTTATTGCTGCGTTGTTATCACAATACAACACAATAAGCTCCTGAATGCTAGGAACAACTCCCAACTCATAAACAAATTTTCTCATCCAAACGGCTTCTTTTGCAGCCTCACTTGCAGCTATATATTCTGCTACCGCTGTGGAGTCAGCCATTGTAGACTGTTTGGAACTCTTCCAACTAATCGCACCACCATTCAGAGTAAACACGTACCCTGACATGGATTTGCTATCATCACTTTCTGATTGAAAACTAGAGTCAGTATAACCCTCTATTTTCAACTCAGATTCACCACCAAAAACAAGAAAAATGTCCTTAGTCCTTCGCAAGTACTTAAGGATGTTCTTCACTGCTTTCCAGTGGTCTTCACCTGGATTGGACTGATATCTGCTCGTCACACTAATTGAATAAGCAACATCAGGCCTAGTACACAACATCGCGTACATAATAGATCCTATTGCTGAAGCATAAGGAATCTTACTCATACGCTCTCTTTCCTCAGGTGTCTTAGGAGACATCTTTCCGGAAAGGGACATTCCATGGCTCATCGATATGAGACCTCTTTTGGAGTTTTCCTTGCTAAAACTTTTAAGCACTTTCTGGATGTATGTATCCTGGGTAAGACCTATCATTTTTCTAGATCTATCTCTATAGATCTTCATACCGAGAATGTAGGATGCTTCTCTCAAGTCCTTCATGGTGAAGTTCTTCGATAACCATACTTTGACTGATTGCAGCATCGGTATATCATTTCCTATAAGAAGTATGTCATCCATATACAATACAAGAAATGTTACCGCGCTCCCACTAACCTTCTTCTAGACACATGGTTCATCTATGTTTTTGATAAAACCAAACTCTTTGATTGTCTCATCAAAACGGATGTTCCATCTACGAGAAGCTTGCCTTAAACCATATATGGTTCGCAGCAGCTTACACACTAGGTGTTCATTTCCCTTGGAAAGAAAACCCTCTGGCTGTGTCATATACACTTCTTTTTCAAGTTCCCCATTGAGGAAGGCCGTTTTCACTTCCATTTGCCAGATCTCATAGTCGTAGTAAGCAGCAATCGCAAGAAAATTTCTAATTGATTTTAACAGGGCTACAGGCGAAAAAGTTTCATCAAAGTCAATCCCTTGCCTTTGTTTGAATCCTTTTGCCACGAGCCTGGCCTTATAGGTCTCCACCTGGCCATCTGCTCCAATCTTTCTTTTGTATACCCACTTGCACCCAATAGGCTTAACACCTTCAGGAGCCTCAACCAGAGTCCATACTTGGTTGGTATACATAGATTCCATTTCGGATTTCATGGCACAATGCCATTTCTCTGAGTCAACACTACTCATAGCCTCATTATAGGTCACAGGGTCATCATCATCAATGATTGACAACTCATTGTCATTCTCAATGATAAGGCCATAATACCTCTCAGGTTGGCGAGACACTCTCCCTGACCTACGAATGGGCTGTTCCACAGAAGGTTGTTCAGTCTAAACAGGTGTTTCCACTTGATCCGTAGTAGTTTGTGCTTCTTGAACTTCATCAAGTTCAATTTTGCTCCCACTGTTTCCTTCAAGGATAAACTGCTTTTCCAAGAAGGTAGCATGTCTGGAGACAAACACCCGATGATCGGTATAAAAGTAATACCCTAAAGTCTCTTTAGGATATCCCACAAAATTACATTTTACGGATCGAGATTCCAGCTTATCTGGGTCAACTTTCTTGACATAAGCTGGACATCGCCAAATCTTAACGTGTTTAAGACTCGGTTTCCTTTCTTTCCATATCTCATATGGAGTTTGAGGAACAGATTTGGAAGGCACCTTATTTAGTAAATATGCTGAGGTTGTCAATGCATAACCCCAGAGGAATACTGGAAGATTCGCATAGCTCATCATGGACCGAACCATGTCTAACAAAGTTCGATTTCTCCTTTCAGATACCCCATTAAACTGTGGAGTATATGGAGGAGTCCACTGGGAGACTATACCATTTTATTTGAGATAATCTAGAAACTCTCCATTCAAGTATTCACCACTTCGATCTGATCGAAGAGTTATAATACTATGTTTGGTTTGTTTCTCCACTTCATGCTTATATTCTTTGAACTTTTTAAAGGCTTCAGACTTGTGTTTCATCAAATACACATATCCGAATCTAGATCGATCATCTATGAAAGTAATGAAGTATGAAAATCCACCCATGGCTTGCGTAGACATTGGTCCCCATACATCTGTGTGTACCAATCCTAGCAAATCTGCAGCCCTCTCTCCATGTCCACTAAATGGAGATTTGGTCATTTTACCCAATAGACAAGACTCACATGTAGGATATGATTCAAAATCAAAGGGGTCAAGTAACCTTTCCTTATGCAATGTCCGCAGTCTATTTTCACTAATATGACCAAGTCTGCAGTGCCACAAGAAAGTGAGATTTTCATCATACCTTTTTCTTTTATTAGTTTGTTCAATCTGAAGTAAATTATGCTCTACGTCACATACATACAGACCATTATTTAAAGTACCACGTCCATAAAGAACATTATCTCTAAGAATAGAACATTCATTATTCTTAATAATAAATGAAAAACCATCCAAATCCAACATAGGAATAGAAAGAATATTCCTCACAATAGAGGGAATGTAATAACAATTATTCAAAATAATAGTTTTGCCCATAGGCATATGTAAACTAAATGATCCTACAGATATGGCGGAAACCCTTGCTCCATTCCCCATACGTAGAATCACCTCATCTTCTTTAAGAGTCCTACTTCCCTTTAGTCCCTGCAACGAATTGCAAATATGAGAACCACAGGCGGTATCTAATATCCAAGTAGAAATTTGACTTAGTGACATATTAACTTCGATCATGAACATACCTAAATCAGAAGCGGTAGTCTCACTACCCTTCTTCTTCTTCAATTTTGCAAGGTAAACCTTGTAGTTCCTCTTCAAGTGCCCCACCTTATTACAGTGAAAGCAAACAGCTTTGCTCTTGGGGTCTTCAGCTTTTGGTGGAACCGGCTTTTTCTCACCTACTTTCTTCTTCTTGGAAGGGTTCTTCTTCCTTTTCTTAGGATTCGAACTTTCACCAATTAGAAGAACAGAACTCCTCTTAGGGGGAAAATTCAATTCCGCAGTCTTCAACATGTTGTGGAGTTCAGGCAGGCTGACATCCAGCTTATTCATGTGAAAGTTCACAACAAACTGCTAGAACGAACTCGGAAGTGATTGCAAGACCAAGTCTTGGCTCAGCTCCCCATCCATGGCAAAACCAAGTTGTCCAAGATGTTCAATCAAATTGATCATCTTAAGTACATGGTCATGTTGGATTTTAATCACAGCGGAAGCATGGCAAAACACTTTTACACATATAAAATCCAAATAAAAACATATAAATCGTGATTAAAACATATGAATCGATTACTAACCTTTAATAGCGATCCAAAAGCAACGATCGGAGATCCTTAACAGCTGCTCCTCAAACGTGAAGCACTCCACCGGTATCCACCAAGAAAACGATGCTAAGGAGGAGGAGGAGGTGGAGAGAATTAAGTTTTTCTAAAAATTTTAGGTTCGAATAAAAAAAGGGTTTATAATAGTATATTTATAGGCAAAATTTTCAGCTGAAATTTTCCCATAAAATATTATTATTATTAACCCTTTTTATTATTCACATTAATAATTAAAACATCTTTTAATTATTAATCATTTTTTCTAAACACTTTAGAAATAATACTCTCTCTTGATTTAATTTCCAAAAATTAAATTCTTAATTAATAATATTAAGAACTTTTCTTAATTAATTTATAATTAATTAAATCTCATTTAATAAATTATTAAATTTGCCAATTAATTATTTATTTCATAAATAAATAATTATTAGCCATTATTAATTAATTCCTCCACCATTAAATCATTCTCTTTTATGGTGTGACCCTGTAGGTTCAATATTAAGCCGGTAGTAGAAATAAATAATAATAAAACTATTTTATCATTATTTATATAAATTCTCTAATTTATTAAATATGATTAATTAATTAATCATATTTATTCTACATCGTGAGGGATACTTCTCAGCATATCGCGACTATCCGGATAATACGAATTCACTGCTTAGAATACCAAGAACCTATTCAGTGAATAGTTACCGTACAATTAACTCCTTCTACCCTCCAATGTCCTGATTAAATACAAGGCATGGATCTTATGTCAAGCCTATCTAATTTAATCATTTGCTTTCCCATTTACTATGCTCAGTTCTATGTAAATTAGAAACTCCTTTCTAATTTCATTCACTCTGGCCAGAGATTCCTGAACTAGCATAAGTGGATCAGCCTTGAACATTCTCTTCCTTCACTGGAAGGGGTAGATCCTTTATTGATCATACACTATCTTCGTGTACAAATTTCTATACCCAGTAGAGCCCTAATAATTGTCCCTGGAGACTAAGAACTAAACCAAAGCATAGTTCAGTGTACACAAGATGACTATGATGACCTCAAGTCTAAGGATACTTGTACAACTATCACTATGTGAACAACTGCTGAAACGTGAGTGAACTCCATCAGTTGTTCAGCTGTGCGAGTCATGTTCAGTGAACTTATTCTATAATAAGCACCTACATACTAGCTATAGTGTCACCACACAAATATCTATGAGAACAGACATCCTTCATAATGAAGCAAGCATAGTATGTACCGATATTTGCGGATTATTAATTACCATTTAGTAATCCTATGACCAGGAACTATTTAAGTTTAGAGTTATCATCTTTTAGGTCTCACTATTATGATCTCATCATAATCCATAAAAAGCTTTACTCTAAACTATGGTATATCTTATTTAAACACTTAAATAGATAGAGCCCGTAATAAAAACAAAACAAGTCTTTTATTAATATCAATGAAATCAAAACAGATTACATAAAAAGTTATCCCTAAATCCTCATACATGATTGGACTTAGGACATATCTCTTTCAGGTCATTCACAGATGTTCCCTCAGACATCCTACAACCGAACAGCTCCTTCGATATCTCATATCGAGCTGTCCTACCTGCCACATCATACAACTCTTGTAGATCCATAAGGATAGTGTGAGCATCCATATGCTCATGCTGCTTCTGTAGCTCAATGTTCATGGAAGCTAGCATGATGCATTGAGCAACATTTGCATCATCTATCCACTTACGATACACAACATGTTCATCATTATGTGCATCGCTAGCAGGTTCAGTAGGCTTAGGTGAGTCAAGCACATATTCCAGCTTCTCAACCCTGAGAACAATTCTCAAGTTTCGAAGCCAGTCAGCAAAATTAGGACCAGTCAACTTGTGAGCATCTAGTATACTCCGGAGTGATAGTGCAGAAGACATAACTTATATAGTAAATCTGTAAATGATGAACACATAACAACACTTAGAAAATATTCAATTTCATTTCAAAACACTATATGAATCGGGTCTTTATTCATAAGTGGCTCCCACTAGTTTATCTAAATTATATTACCCCCTTAAGTGAAAAATTAAGCATTCATAATGCTACTGGGAATAGGGATCCTACATTCCATCACACAACCTCGGCTATAGCACGAAACGTCATGTGATGTTCAATAGGCAGACAACTCTTGTCAATTACATCTTATGTTATTTCCTAACAAAACTTTAGCCTCTTGAATAATTAAGTCACGGCTGTAGCACGACAGACTCAATATTCTAAGTCAAGTCTAACCCAACATTTCATACAATTGAATCAGTCTCCAACGACCCACGGCTGCAGCACGTAACGACCTTTAGATTCTAATTCAATGCACACAACTCTATGTAATAGACAAGTATTTCTTATTTCGAAATCAAAGCCCTCGGTTGTAGCACGAAACGACAATGATTCAAAAATAAGAACTACTTTCTACCATGTTGGAAGGCTTTGACCGACACAAGCCCGTTGTTTCATTGGCCAATTACTACTTGATATTATTTAATTTTAGAAGGATTATATTACGTTACAATCATAATCATATTATAAAGAGATTCTTCCTTTTAAATTAATTTTTAAATTAAATATTTCAAATCAATAATTGATAATCAGATAATTCCCAGATCGGGGGGAGCATTGTCAAGAGGCGTCACTTAATACCCCTTTCTTACAGATAGAAATCTGTTGTTGACAGAATCATCCTTTCCCTTAATATTGAAAATTCATATTCAATTACGTGTTTCATAAGCACAAGAATCTCATGATTGTATTCATAATATTTATATTAAGGTCATGAAACAATTTCACTATACTAGATTGTCTAACATACGCCTTATGTTAATTAAGTTCACCTAAATATATAATCACATGATAAGTTAAGCATATATCACATATAAAAGCATGAATAAATGTAAAGGTACGCATGTTAAATCATGTAGCATATTACTCTAAGCATTATACATCTCTATGTACCACATGAAGCATTTAAAAGGTAATTAAAACAATTAAAACATGCTTTAAAACACTTTCGGGAATATAAACAGTTCAAAAATTTTATATATAAAAAAATTTGTCCACTCCATTAGATCCGTCTCGGAAAAACGAATCCAACGATATATTGCACGCCCATAACGGAGTTACGAAACTCCCAGAAATCAAATTAAAAAAAAACAGATGGGCTGTAACGCATTACAGGAACGCGTTACAATCCCTGTAACGCATTCCGGTAATGCGTTACAACCCTTTTAAGCCATTAAAAGGTGTAACGCATTCCGTGAATGCGCCACAGGGTGTAACGCATTCCAGGAATGCAAGACACCCCTTTCCCCGCGTGCCTGCGCCTGTCAGTTTTTTCTTCCCTTTTTTTTATTAATCAATCAACAGTCGTCGTACTTTACACCGAAGGCCGTGCCAACCAACTCAGTCAGTACATTCTACTCTTTAATTTACAGCAGGTGACAACATATATATATATATAACAGATTATATATACATATACATATTTAATTACGAATTTTAATTAAAACAACTTCAAAAAATCATAATAATTAATCGACTCATCAGAAAATTATGAAAAAAATACCCAGACGATCTACAACACTTGTAGAACCCAGATCTACAGTGAAAACAATTTTGAGAAACAATTTCTAATCAATCATAATTAATCCATGATATAACTTGCAAAAATCATAATAAATTCATACAAGATCATAAATTCTGAAATTTTTATCACAGGTCTATATGCATACAACCTAAGCTCTGATACCATTGTAGGATTTTATACATCACAGAAGCATGTTAAAATAATTTTCTTGATTTAAAATCCAAATAAAGGCATACAAATCGTGATTAAATTATATGGGATCGATTTCTAACCTTTAAAAGCGATCCAAGAATGATGAGCGGAGATCCCTAGCAGCTGCTCCTCAAGTGTGAAGCACTCCACCGGTATCCACCAAGAGATCAATGTAATGGAGGAGGAAGGGGTGTGAGAATTAGGGTTTGCTTAACCTTTTTAGGTTGAGGCAAATAGGGTTTATAATAGTATATTTATAGGCAAAATTTTCAGCTGAAAATTTTCCATAAAATATTATTATTATTAACCCTTTAATTGATTATTCTTATTAACCAATTAACTAATAATTAAAATACCTTTTAATCATTAATCCCTTTTCTAAACACTTTAGAAAAATAATTCTCTCACTTGATTTAATTTCCAAAATTAAATTCTTAATTAATAATATTAAGAACTTTTCTTAATTAATTTATAATTGATTAAATCTCATTTAATCAATTATTAAATTTTCTAATTAATTATTTATTTCATAAATAAATAATTACCAGCCATTATTAATTAATTCCTCCACCATTAAATCATTCTCTTTTATGGTGTGACCCTGTAGGTTCAATATTAAGCCGGTAGTAGAAATAAATAATAATAAAACTATTTTATCATTATTTATATAAATTCTCTAATTTATTAAATATGATTAATTAATAAATTAATCATGTTTATTCTACATCGTGAGGGATACTTCTCAGCATATCGCGACTATCCAGATAATACGAATTCACTGCTTAGAATACCAAGAACCTATTCAGTGAATAGTTACCGTACAATCAATTCCTTCTACCCTGCAATATCACGATTAAATACAAGGCATGGAACTTGTGTCAAGCCTATCTTATTTAATCATATGTTTTTCCATTCACTATGCTTAGTTCTAAATAATGTAAATTAGAAACTCCTTTCTAATTTCATTCACTCTGGCCAGATATTCCTGAACTAGCATAAGTGGATCAGCATTGAACATTCTCTTCCTTCACTGGAAGGGGTAGATCCTTTATTGATCATACACTATCTTTGTGTATAAATTTCTACACCTAGTAGACCCCTTATTATTGTCCCTGGAGACTAAAAACTAAACCAAAATATAGTTCAGTGTACACAAGATGACTATGATGACCTCAAGTCTAAGGATACTTGTACAACTATCACTATGTGAACATCTGCTGACACGTGAGTGAACTCCATCAGTTGTTCAGCTGTGTGAGTCATGTTCAGTGAACTTATTCTATAATAAGCACCTACATACTAGCTATAGTGTCACCACACAAATGTCTATGAGAACAGACATCCTTCATAATGAAGCAATCATAGTATGTACCGATCTTTGCGGATTACAAATTACCAGTTAGTAATCCTACGACCATGAAATATTTAAGTTCAGAGTTATCATCTTTTAGGTCTCATTTTTATGATCTCATCATAATCCATAAAATGATTTACTCTAAACTATGGTATATTTTATTTAAACACTTAAATAGATAAAGTTCGCAATAAAACCAAAACAAGTCTTTTATTAATATCAATGAAATCAAAACAGATTACATAAAAGTTATTCCTAAATCATCATACATGATTGGACTTAGGACACATCTCTTTCACTTCTAATTGATATCGAATATAAGTCTGCATCCTAAAATATATCAATTAGTTATCTTTTCCTCCAAGTCTTCTATTCTTCATAGAATTCTTCTCCATGTATATCTCTTCTTATTTTAGTCTTCATCTTCTTTCCTTTCAATCAGTCGCCTTCCTTATCTGAAAGTCTTCTTAAGTTCTGATATTATCTTCTGATGAATATCTTCTGATATCTTAAGTTCTGACAACTTAAGTTCTGATATCTTAAGTTCTGACTTCAGTATAAATACCAATTTCCAGTTAAGTCCTAATTTGTCCTGTTAGTCAAGATCTAAAAACTAAACACAAATCATTATTAGATATGACAACATAAATATATCTAACATGATACTTACTTTGTTGTTAGATATCAAAGGTGGTATTAATATAGATGATTGATGTTTACTTCAGTATGGAATGTTGTGAGCATCAAAGTTCATATTGATATCTAATTTGATATAACAACAAAATGAGTATTTGTACCAAGAATTCGGTTTTGAATAAAGTTATGATTCATTCCATTCCACATTAATATTTCCTTTTAGATAGTAAAAGATTCTTGCTCGATGAATATACCTGATAGTGATTGAAAAGAAATTGAAGTATACTACAAACTGGTGAGTTAAATGCAATTGTTGAGATTTTCCTTTAATAGATTTAGAATATTTCGAAGCATCAGATGCAATGAGCTCAGTATATCGGGCGCAGACGGATGGAAAGTACAAGAGACCAGCTAAAGATTTTCAAATATGATTGAAAATGATCATAGGTCAGGCTAATCGAATGGAAAGAGACATGAGAAGTAAAGTTGAACAGCCAGTAAAAATGGGAGGCATTCATGAGCACGAATTATTAGACTTAGAACCAAAATAAGATTAGTACAAACTAAGTTAGTCCTTTGAGACAATAAGAAAATAGATAGAGCGATTGTGAATGAGTTGGCCTTGTTGTTACGGGCATAACGAGTTCATAAGATGTTCAAATGTATATGACTAAGAAGAGTAATTTAGCTCCATATATATAAAATGAAGGTTTAAGTCAGGTTGTATGAGTAACTGATAGATTTGATGATGGTAAGAGACCGTTGAGTTGTGATTATAGTGATGAGACCTGAGAAATTATAAGAGAGATACTTTGAAAATATCATGGTCTGTTCCTTAGCATGATTCTGAGGACGGAATCCTTTTAAGAGGGGAAGGATGTAACATCCGAGAAATATTATGTAATTATTTTTATTAATAAATAATTATTATGTGATTATTATGTGGATTTTGGTGAATTATTTAATGATTGATATTAATATTTGGGTGTTGATATCTGATAAAATTAGGATGTTTTAATTTCTAATTATCCAGAATTAAATCTAGATAATTTTGGTATTTTTTTTGGTAATTTTTGGATTATCATACGATTTTATAAGGATTTATAAAATTAATAATGATTATTTCATGTAATTATAAAATTACTTTTTAGAACCAGAAATAATCCCACTTCAACCATTTTTGCATTTTTACAACCCGAAACTTTTCAGAAAACTCATTCCTAACTTAATCTGATAGTTCTAAACACTTTCCGTGTTTTGACTTTCTCGATCCGGGGTACGGTTTGACCTGTATGAGTCCCGGCATGAAATTTTCAATAGCAAATCATTTTATAGATCGATAAAAATCCGTATTCCCAAAAGGCGAGATATTATTACCTTATTTTCGTATAAAGTATTTTATAAGAGGCTCTGTTTTAATAATTATCCAAATCTGGTAATAAAATCGTATCGTCTTTATAGTTACTTAGTGGCTAAGTAACCTATTTAAGAATCCGATATGTAAATGTAATTTTTGAATTATTAAATAAAAACACTCACCCCTCACCCCTGTAACCCCATCTTTTCTCTCTCCCCTGTCAATCTCTCTCCCTCAATCTCTCTATTGATCTCTCTTCTCCCACTCTCAATTTTTCTCTCACTTTCTTCTCTCTCCCCCTCTTCTTTCTCTTGCCCATTTTTGACTCCCCCGCCCCTGGTCTATTTCCGGCCACCTGTTGGCGCCGGTTCTTCGGCGAGGTGACAGTGGCGGCGCGTGTGTCGAGCTCCTCTCCGGACGCCGCCCTATTCCTGTGATTACCTGACCCGATTTCTGTTCGTTTCGTATGTATATATATATGCTGGTGTATATATGTATATGTGTAGGGTGTTATTGTTGTGTGTTTTTGCGAGTAGTTACCTCCTGTTGCTTCCATTGTTTGCGGTTGTAATTGCAAGTCTGTGATTTCAATTTAATTTCTGATAATTGTTTTTGTGATGTGAATGAATTATTAATCGACTAAATTATTATTGGCAAAATTTTGACAGGAAACCCTTACTGGCACCGTCAGAATTCTACCGTCGTCAGCGATGAACTCGGTGAGCTGACGGATTATTGGCAATGATGATTCTTGAGCCAAATAAAATTTATAAATTTCTTTTGTAATTTTCAAAATAGAAAGCAGTAGTTAAATAATACATTTCGGGGATTATTGGATTATGTAGTTGGATTGATTGCCGGTTTAATGGGTTGATTGTTGTGATTGACGTCGAATTATTTCGACTGGTAGACCGACAAACAAAGGAAGCGCTGCCCGATTTTTGGGAAATTAATCCCGAAAATATGGGAATTTAACCTATAATTATCATAGACGTTGAGCGAAAGTAAATAATTATATTATACGTACCTAGTTATGTGTTATAACAAAATATTTTATAATCAATTACCCTACTATTTTCAAACAACGAATATAAGTACTTTCCGAAAACAAGTACCGAACCGAGTTTCGAAGATGTGAACCATAATTTTTATGTGTATTTCAATATTACATGTAAATATAAGTCGAGTTATGAAATCGTATGGGTAGAAGTGATAGTGACATTATATTAAGCTTAAGCACCTATCTGAATTAGGGTATTTCAACCCTGTAGGTCCTAGTCGGAAGACCCGAGGAGTGATTAATGATCTACTCAACGAGATTCCAATCGAAGGACATGAAGGATAGGATTGTATCCAGAATAGGATAATGGATTGACGATAAAGCCAAACGTTCAAGGCAATCCAAAAGTCAACCGATAATAGTAGTTAAAGCTTATCAAGGCAAGTATTCCTGAACTTTCTTTTAAAATATTGAAAAATATTTCTTCGTTCCTATTCTAAGTTCAGAATAGTTAAATGTTTTACGTTTCACTGCAATTACTCTTATTATGCATATTCTTTTCATTATTGTTCCTATGTTATCGATTGCTCTCTTGAGCAAATACCCATTCTTTCGGGTTATTTGCGAACCCTGATTTGGGATGTTTAGAAATCAAAATGATTTGAAATCAAAATACTATACGGGATGGACAGTTATTATGAGGACCAATGATGAGCTGGATCATATGGGCCGGAGATGGACCGAACCCTTGGGCCATAGTTCCTGAATACTTATATGTTGGTGGGTCTATGCAGTTGGGTATAGATCCGTACTATATCCTGACTGATCAGTAGGTTATAGTGCATACGTTGGTTTCTAGTATCCAGTCTAATTTATTGTTGATCGCCATTAACGGCGTTCTCTCTCGAAAAGTTTTATGATTCCAAAACCGGACGAAACCCTGATTCAGGAGATGAATCTCGGAATCGCTTGTCACTTTTGAATTTATAATTACCGGCTGGTGACAACCAACGTTTATTCGCTCAACTCCCTCAAATAAATAGAATTGTTTAAAGTAGTTTAAAGATTTTGTCCGGAAATTTTCCTTTGAAACTAATGCTTGAAACTCAAATTATATACTTGTCGGGCATTTTTGGCTCACTCTTGCTTTGTAAATTCTTATTTCTTTCAGAAGCAAATAAGGATAGAAGTGAATAGCTTTCATTAGACAGCAGAAGTTAGAGAAATCTCCGCTACGAGAGAACGAAGATGTTAGAAAAATATGACAAGGATGTTAGCATAAAGGTATTTACACTCGTATTGTAGTTATTGTGAATTGTAGAAGGTTAGATTCTTGTTTCATACCATAACCTGTAAACGATCCGGATTCAAGGGGTTAATTGAATATTCTTTTATTTTATGTAAAGACTGTTTAGTGACACCAAATCTTGACCCCGGATTTGGGTTGTTACAATCTTCATCATTTTCAATCCTCTATCTATATACTCTTTGCATGTAAGTATTTAACAAGGTTTTTGCATCAACATCTCTTGGTTATATCTAAGGAAACATAATTTCTTAGTGTGTGATTTTAAGAGAGTATAGTGCACTAAATTATGTGCTTTTATTTGGTTTTGTTTTAATGTTGGTTCAAATTTTTGCTAATAAAAAGGGGTTTGATTTTGATTCGAGTTTTACAAAGGTTTTGGTTTAAAAATCCAATTTTTGGTTCGGTTTTTCTTTTAAATGATTTGAATGGATGAGTTGTGGCTTGAACTTAAGTTTATAATTGATTCCTGAACTTGCATGTTGATAATTGTTAATTAATAGTTAATTTTTGGGCATGCATGTTGATCATTGCTAGTTAACCCTGTTTATCATTTGAATTGGAACTAGTTAACCCTGTTTATCATTTGATCCAGTTCCTTTGTATTGATCATTATTTACGCTTGATCCGTTCACTTTCCTTGAAATCTTAAATTAAACTTAAGAATGATTTTCGACTTGATTGAGTCCAAATGATTTCACATTCTTTGTAATGTTAAAATGAATTTAGTCAACTCTTTTCTTGTTTCCAATATAAAGGTTTTCCAAACAAATTCTTGGTGGATTGGATAGAGACATAAGAGGCTAGTGGGACTAGTTTAGTCACATAAGACACTAGCGGGGCTAGTCCAATATAAGGCTTCAATGCCATAGGTACCATAACGACCAGATGGAGGTCGGTACGGGCTGATCACCCATATTATAATTTAAAGATGAATATTCCAATCAAGGGTTCTAATATACTCTGTAAAGATGAAAATGTTTATATACTTGGAGCAGTTGCTCCTTATTCTTTAAAAGATGAAATGAAATGAAATGGAACAACTCGAGTCTTCATTTTGATTGTAATGTTCTGAACCTTGTCACTTTACATTGATGATAAGTTTTAAAGTCTGATTGATTGTTTCCTTCTATTGAGAAACACTTTGAAGTCCTGCTAATGATTTGAGATGAATATCGGCTTTCACCCTAACCTGAGCCTTGATTCCTGAAAGCCCAATTCCTTCTTCATAACCCTTTCATAGCCAGAGATAGAATCCGCCCCTAGATATTTATAGTAGAATGCCTCGTATGTTGATATTGATATTGTTACTGTATTATAGAACTGTTAATGTAGTTACTTGGTTAGCTTCTTTGCTCATATATTTTGCTAACCATGGTTGTTAAGAAGGAAGATAGCCAAACTTAGGCGCACCGCTCGCCAGAGCATTCCTGGAGGTCCCTACCATGTCGTAGATTTCCAAATGCCAGAGCAGGTAGCTATGTGTGTGAGAGAAAGCGTATGAGTTGGAAGGATTGTATAAGTTGGATTAGATATAATGGGTATCTGTCGGTTCCATGTCGGAATCGAATAAATTTGAATTTATTATTCTTTTGGGTTGTAATATATTTATTCTGGTTGGTAGTTATAATCTTGTTTCATACTTAATCCTGTTTAGATCCTGTTAAGGTTTAATCAGGGTTTATTATATCCGCTGTCATTATATTAGTTAATGGTGTGTGGGTACTCATTTCCTAACCCCGAGATTGAGGGCGTTACAGATGTTGCAGGTACAGGTACTGATAGCGAGTTGGCAGTGAAGAGTATTGACTCACAGCAAGCTGACAAGTTAAATGATGCAACATCAAAAGCTGATAAAGAAGCTGGAACTTCTTCACCTATTGATTCTCATTGGAAAATTGGTCAAGTTGTACTTGGAAGAAATCGTAATGCGCCATTGATTACCAGTGTCTATCGTGTCTGATAGAAATTCGAGATTTAACTCGAGATTTTGGTGACAATTTCATGATCATTTGGGAACGAAGTTGAAAATGAGCACCGTGTATCATCCGCAGACAAACGGACAAAGTGAAACGACTATTCAAATGATCAAGAATATGCTGAGAACTTATACATTGGATTTCAAAGGAAATTTGGACGATCATTTACCATTGATTGAGTTTTCCTACAAAAACAGTTATCACGCGAGTATCAGCATACCGTCCTATGAAGTGTTGTATGGAAGAAAATGCAGATCCCCTACCTATTGGGATGAAGTTGGTGAGCGCAAGCTACTAGGCCCAGAATTAGTACATCAAATGAAAGAGAAAGTGGAAGTGATTCACAAAATATTGATAGCTGCTCAAGATCAACAAAGAAAGTATGCGGACCAGAGCCGAAAGGATGTGCTATTCAAACTCGGAGACAAAGTGTTGCTAAAGATATCTCCATGGAAAGGTTTAACCTGATTCGGGAAGAAAGGGAAGTTGATTCCTACATATATTGGACCCTTCAAGGTGTTAAGGCAAGTCGGAAAAGTGGCATATGAGCTAACGTTACCTCCACATATGCAACATCTTCATAACGTGATTCACGTTTCTCTTCTGAAGAAATATAATGCTGATTCCAGTCATGTGATCAAGTTGGAACCAATAGAAATTAAGCAAGATCTGTCTTACATCGAACAACCTGTTCAGATTTTAGATCGAAAAGAGAAGGCGCTCAGAAATAAAGTTGTACCTCTAGTTAGAGTATTGTGGAGAAATCCTAAGATAGAGGAATCGACGTGGGAATTAGATAGTGAAATGCGAGAAAAGTATCCCCAATTTGTTTGTTTAGACTAGATTCTGATGACAAAATCCTTTTAAGGGGGTAGATTGTAGCGTCTGGGAATTTCACGACGTGATTAAGTGAATAAAGTATAATTTTATGTCGTAATTGTGAATTTATGTGAATAAAATAAAAGTTTAAATGATTATGTGGATTAAATTTTATCATTATATAATAGTAACTGGGAATATAAAGTAACTCGTTCAAGTTTGATGAGTCAACTAAATGGCTAAGCTGTGTTGTCTGGTCGTCAAGTTGAACGGAACCCGTCTTCAAAAGGGATTAAGGTGTTTAGGAATATGAATATGAATTATGTGTTAAATAGAATTGTTTAAATGAATATTGTATTCCAGTTTGATGTGTCAGCTAGTATAGAGACTATGATTGTGAAACATAGTTGAAAATGCTCAGCGTCGGGCCGTCAGTAAGGACGCGACCCGTTACGCGAAAAGTGAATATTAATAAAAAGGGGGAATTTTTATGCTTGAGCATATTTCAAAATGAGTCGTGATATGTCAGTTTATGTTGTTTCCTGTTAATGTGCATGATTACGTGATCTGAAATTTTTTAATTAATTTTAAGGGATTTATTTGATTTAAATAAGGTTTATTGAACCTTTAGATATTTTTATAAAATTATCTGAGTATGGACAAGACGTGAAATTTTCTTTATTATCTTCGAAATAGTCTTGGAGACTTTCTAAAAATGATAGATGAAATTATTTCGTGATTGGCTTATTATAAAATGATTTTATCGGGTTATATTTCTATTTTGAGTGTAATCTTGTAAAATTCATATAAAATAAACCATACAAATTATTTTAAAAATATGGTTAGACATCTAATTTCAAGATCCATATTTTAAAATTGTTAGTCATATCATTTTCACCTTTTCTGAGGGAGTTATGTATTATCCAAATTCGTTTTTTGAGTTTTTGAATAAAAAAAAAGAAGTTTTTAGAATTAGTTGACAAAAGGCCATTTTGCCCCTCCACTCACTTATAGATACACCCACTATTTCTTCCTTCCTCCCCACTCTCTTCTTCCTTTTGGATCACTCTTTCTTTCTCTTTTCTTTTCTCCCTCTCTCTCCCTCTCTCTCCCTCTCCCTCCCTCCCTCTCTCTCTCTCTAACCTACATGCAACACTAAATTCTACTTAGAATTCAAAGATCTTACCCTTGATCTTCATCATTTTCAATCCTCTATCTATATACTTTTTGCATGTAAGTGTTTAAGAAGGTTTTTGCATCAACATCTCTTGGGTATATCTAAGAAAACATAATTTCTTAGTGTATGATCTTAAGAGAGTATAGTGCACTAAATTATGTGCTTTTATTTGGTTTTGTTTTAATGATGGTTCAAATTTTTGCTAACAAAAAGGGGGTTTGATTTTGATTCGAGTTTTACAAAGGGTTTTGGTTAAAAAATCCAATTTTTGGTTCGGTTTTTCTTTTAAATGATTTGAATGGATGAGTTGTGGCTTGAACTTAAGTTTATGCTTGATTCTTGAACTTACATATTGATCATTGTTAGTTAATAGTTAATTTTTGGGCATGCATGTTGATCATTGCTAGTTAATAGATAATTTTTGGACTTGCATGTTGATGATTGGATTTAGAGGAGTTTTGGTTCGATTTTATAAAAGAAAAAGAGTTTAAAAGGGGTTTTCTTGTTAAGAATTGAGTGAATATAAGCTTTAAAGGTAAAAATTGACTTTGCATGTTAATTTAAGAGATACATGTTGTTGGTTTGATTAAAGACGAATAAGGCTTATATTTGTAAGAAAGAAATAAGTTTTAAACTACTTGATTGATTGATGAGATTTGTGATTTGATAACTTATTTCTTGTGACCTTGTTTTGATTCAATTTTTTGTGGTATGAATGGATGATATGGCAACATTCAATTAGTTGAAGTCCTAAAAAGGCTAGGATATAAATCTAGACTATGCATGATAAGAATAAGTGGTTGCATGTCGATTTCTTGGCTTAGTTCCATTATTTTGGTTCGAATTTTTGAATTCAAAAGAAAGGAATAAGTTGTTTGGTTGTTGAGTTATTTGTTTGGTTTACTATGTGTTTTTTATTGGAATTCTGGGATTAAAAAGAAAAGGAGGAGTCATTCGATATAAGGTTATATAAGTAAGGTTTGGAGTATTAAAGTATAGTATGTTATGTGATATCGTTGAGTCGTACTATGTGATTCGATGATTATTTGTAAATTTGGAGTATACGAGTATATTTTAATGCATGTTATGAGAATATGGTCGAGTATATAGTTTCTATGTGTTATGTGAGTATACTATGATTATGCATGAGTATACGAGTTAAGTGTTATCGCGATAGGGGTAATCGTTAGGCATTTTGAGAAACGTCGAGTGTCAAGTAAGTTGCTGTTTAGAGATCTATTTTGGATTGTAGATTCAGTTAGGAGAGGCATTCAGGCTAGAAAAGGGAAATGAATCCTAGGTGGCAGTAGTTCAGTTTCAGTAAAGTAGGAAAGTGATATAAGGCAAGTAACTCTGCCTTCTTTTGTGAATTGTTTATGGAGAGTAAATTATTGATCCATGATTAACTAGAGGCATTTTATTATAATCATGATATACTTGTTATTGATTCTGAGAAACCCTGATATTGTTCTTTTGACCAATTGATATCAGACCCTGTTCGATCCTTTGTAGTAACCCGGTTGATTCATACCCTGAATATCGTATTGTTTCCTTTGTTATCTTATGATACCGTAAACCCTATAAGAACTTTTACATTCTTCCTTACTTAATGTCTTGATCAATCCAAATTCTTCGTTGACCCTTGAACCATGTCATGAGTTGATTGTTGAAACTCTTTTGAATTGGAACTAGTTAACCCTGTTTATCATTTGATCCAGTTCCTTTGTATTGATCTCTGTTTACGTTTGATCCGTTCACTTTCCTTGAAATCTTAAATTGAACTTAAGAATGATTTTCGACTTGATTGAGTCCAAATGATTTCACATTCTTGGTAATGTTAAAATGAATTTAGTCAACTCTTCCTTTTTCCAATACAAAGGTTTTCCCAAATGAATTCCTGGTGGATTGGATAGAGACGTAAGAGGCTAGTGGGACTAGTCCAGTCACATAAGACGCTAGCGGGGCTAGTCCAATATAAGGCTATAATGCCATAGGTATCATAACGACCAGATGGAGGTCGGTACAGGATGATCACCCACATTATAATTTAAAGATGGACATTCCAATCAAGGGTTCTAATATACTCTATAAAGATGAAAATGTTTATATACTTGGAGCAGTTGCTCCTTATTCTTTAAAAGATGAAATGAAATGAAATGGAACAACTCGAGTCTTCGTTTTGATTGTAATGTTGTGAACCCTATCTCTTTACATTGATGATAAGTTTCAAAGTCTGATTGATTATTTCCTTCTGTTGAGAAACACTTTGAAGTTCTGCTAATGATTTGAGATGAATGCCGACTTTCACCCTAACTTGAGCCTTGATTCCTGATAGCCCAAATCCTTCTTCATAACCCTTTCATAGCCAGAGATAGAAATCTGCCACCTAGATATTTAAAGTAGAATGCCTCGTATGTTGATATTGATATTGTTACTGTATTATAGAACTGTTTATATAGTTACTTGCTGAGCTTTTTTGCTCATATATTTTGCTAACCATGGCAGTTAAGAAAGAAGATGGCCAAACTTAGGCGCACCGCTCGCCAGAGCATTTCTGGTGGTCCCTACCATGTCATAGGTTTCCAGATGCCAGAGCAGGTAGTTGTGTGTGTGAGCAAGTGTATGAGTTGGAAGGATTGTATAAGTTGGTTTGGAAACAATGGGTTATCTATCGGTTTCATGTCGGAATCGAATAAATTCGAATTTATTATTATTTTGGGTTGTAATATATTTATTCTGGTTGGTAGTTGTAATTTTGTTTCATACTTAATCATGTTTAGATCCTGTTAGTGTTTAATCAGGGTTTATTATATCCGCTATTATTATATTTGTTAATGTTGTGTGAGTCCTCATTTCCTAACCCCGAGATTGAGGGCGTCACAAATGTTGCAGGTACAGGTACTGATAGGTAGCTCGCAGTGAAAAGTATTGACTCACAGCAAGTTGACAAGTTAAAAGATGCAACACCAAAAGCTGATAAAGAAGTTGGAACTTCTTCACCTATTGATAAAACTCTGGAACAATTATCTAGACTGACTCCGGAAGGTCCAAGAGGAAATAGGGCTAATGGGAAGCTTCATAATATGTTTGATAGGGAAGATCTTTCACCTCTTTCTAAGAGAATTCGAACAAATGAAGAAGTTACAGCTCAACATTTTCTACCAAATTCATCAAAGACATTGAAGAATCATCTTTCAGAATTGATTATTGGTGATAGATCAGAAGGAATCAAGACAAGAAAAGGAGCATCAAACATTTGTGCTTTTGCAGCATTTCTAGCTAAAGAGGAACCAAAGAATATCAATGAAGCTCTGAATGATGAAAATTGGACTATGGCAATGCAAGAAGAACTCAATCAATTTGAGAGATGTGATGTTTGGGAACTTGTTGAACTACCAACAGATGTTTATGTCATTGGTAGTAAATGGTTTCCAAAAACAAAGTTGATGAATTTGGAAATGTCACTAGAAACAAGGATAGACTTTTGGCACAAGGATACAATCAACAAGAAGGCATTGATTTTGATCAACCTATGTTGCAGTTGCAAGATTAAAATCTATCAAGTTACACCAAATGGATGTAAAGAGTGCTTTCTTAAAGAAGAAGTTTATGTCAAGCAACCTCCTTGATTTAAAAATGTGAAATATCCAGATTATGTGTATAAGTTGAAGAAAGCTTTATATGGATTAAGGCAAGCACCTCGCTCTTGGTATGAAAAATTAAGTGAATTCTTGATCAATAATGGTTTCATTCGAGGTACTATTGATCCAACTTTATTTACTATGTTTAAAGGTAAAGATATATTAGTTGTGCAAATATATGTTGATGATATTATATTTGGTGCTACTAATGATTCTTTATGCGAGTGATTTTCAAAGTGTATGCACAGTGAAATTGATATGAGCATGATGGGAAAGCTTAATTATTTCTTGGGGTTATAAATCAAGAAAACTCCTGAAGGAATTTATATATACCAGTCTAAGTATATCATGAACTTACTCAAAAGATTTTGTTATGATAATTTCAAGTCGAAATCAACATCGATGAGTGCTGTCAGCAAGTTGACAACTGATGAACAAGGTAAATATGTTGATATTCGGACTTATAGAGGTATGATTGGAAGTTTATTATATCTTACAACCTCTAGACCTAATATTATGTATAATATTTGTGTTTGTGCAAGATTTCAAGCTAAACCTAAAGAATCTCATTTGAATGTTGTTAATAGAATATTCAAATACTTGAGTGAAACTATTACTCTTGGTTTATTCTATCCAAACACAAATGCATTTGATCTTGTTGGGTATACTGATGGAGATTATACAGGTTGTCGAACTGATAGAAAAAGTACAAGTGATGTTTGTGCTTATTTAGGACAGAGTTTGGTTTCTTGGCTAAGAAAAAAGCAGACATCTATTGCTTTATCTACAGCTGAAGGAGAATATTTGGAAGTTGGTAGTTGTTCCTAACAAATACTTTGGATGAGATAGCAGCGTAAAGATTTTGGAATTTCTTGTGGTCAAACTTCTATTTATTGTGACAACACAAGTACTTTCAATATTTCTGAAAATCCAGTAAATCATTCAAGAACCAAGCATATTAATGTTAGGCATCCTTTCTTAAGAGACAATGTTGCAAAGGGAAAGTTTAAGCTAATATTTGTTGCTACTGATGCTCAAATTGCTGATATTTTCATAAAACCTTTAGCTGAAGCACATTTCAGCATGTTGGAAAAAGAATTAGGTGTAACGACTGGGAATTTCGTGACGTAATTAAGTGAATAAAGTATGATTTTGTGGTATAATTATTAATTATGTGATTAAGTGATGGTTAATTGTCTTTATTGTATATTAGTATCTGGGAGCGGAGATAGATGCGTTCCAATTTAAAGAGTCAGCTTAAGGGTTAAGCTGTGTTGTCGAGCCGTCAGATAGAACGAAACCTGTAATATCCCATATTTTCAAATATTATTATTAGTATTATTTGGAATTATATATGTGATTTTAGGTGAATTTTAGTGAATTAGCTGATAATTGGAATTGATGTTTGGGTGTTCATATATGATATTATTTGAGTATTTGAATTTTTATATGTTGAGAATAAAAATATAGATAATTGTGATATTTTCTGGTAATTTTTGGACTGTTAGATGATTTTATAATGATTTATGTAATTATTAATTATTTTCAGAATAATTACAAAATTATTTTAGAAAGCCGGGAATCGTCCAACTTCAATGTTTTTACGTTTTTACAATCTGAAACTCTTCCGAAAACTCCTTCCTAACCTAATCTGGTAATTCCGGACCTTTTCCGTGTTTTAACTTTTTCGATCCGGATTACGGTTTGACCCGTGCGCGGCCCGGCGAAATATTTTCGATACGATACGCATTTCGATAAATCAACAAAACCCGTATTCTCGAGAGACGGGATATTGTTACATTATTTTCGTATATGGTATTTTATAAAAAGCTCGGTTTTGATAATTATCCAATTTTGGTATCAAAGTGTATCATTTTTATAGTTGCTTAGCGGTTAAGTAATCTATTTTCAGATCCAATGTGTAAATGTGATTCTGAATTAATAAATAAATTATGTGTATGGGTTCTGTCAGCTAGATATTATTTTGTTAATATTTTTATTAATTATGTGTGATTGTTGGTGTTCGAGAATCATTTGTGTATTTAGTTGTGACGCTGTGTTATTTGTTGTATAGTTAAAGGTGATTTTATTCAAAAATTATTTTCATAGATATTTGGATTATCTCTAAAATCATTTTTATTTCTTTACAATGTTATTTATTATTTTTAGGAATTTATGAAATTTAGAAATCAATATTGTATTGTTTATTTATCTTTAAATGATTTTTGATTGCATTTAATTGTAAAATCAGTAATTAATTCTAGAATTCTTCAAAAATTTCGAAATTTAAATTTTATTATGTTTGGAATATTCTGAGAATTTTAAAATTATTTTGGGAATTTTTGGGATTAATTTCACCCGCGCATTGATTCGTTTAATTGATAAAAGCGGGTATAAATTGCGTTTCAAAAATTGTTTTAAAATTTCGAAATTTATGTTTTTATAAACTTCGGGATATTTGTAACATTTTAAGACTATTTTCGTGATTTTTTGAATTTTTTTCAAGTGCAGCTCGGTTCGTTAAATCATATAATACGGGTATAGTGCGCGAGTCAAAAATGCTTTAAAAATTATGAAAATGTTATTTTATTAATTTTTAATTATTCCGAGAATTCTAAAACTTATTTGGTAATTTTTGGGTTAATTGTACCCGTAAGTCTGCTCGTTAAATTCTAAATTTCGGGACAAAATTAGGCTTATATGTTGGTAAGTACTGCAAGTAGTACAGTGGATAAAAGAAAAAAAAAAAAAAAAAAAACCAAAACGTATCAACCAGCCCCCCACCCCCTGCCGCCTAACCCCCTTATTTCCTTTCCTTCCCCAGCTTCCTTCTCCCTTCTCTCTATCTCTCTTTCTCTCGTATTATTTATTTACTTTTAATTTTCAAAAATTCATATCTTCTCAACCGTATATCCAAATTTTAATTGTTATATATATAAACGATCAGCGCTTTGATACCTACGCATAGGTATATATATTGCAAGGTTTTGAGAAGAAAATTTATGGAGCATATTTTCCGTTTTAATTTATTTTCGGGGCGTAAAAAAAGAGTTTGGAGGCGGTGATTACTCCACATGGCATCTCAGCGTGTATATGTCTATGGCTATTAATTTCGGATTTTTCTGGAGATATTTTCCGGACATCAGATATTCTCTTCGGGGTGATCAAAATTTATTTTGGGTAACGATTCCGAAATTCCTCCTTCGTACTTGTGTATATTATAGCATGTTAGTGTTTATATATTTATTTCATAATTTTTAGAAGTGTTTGTAGAAGTCATTTTTGACCGTGTTATTCATTTCTGGAGTGTTTATACGCGTAAATATAAATTATTATGTTAATTGTTGTTGGTTGTGTCGATATGATATCGACTGGCAGTCCGAGAAATAGAGGAGGTGCTGTCCGATTTCCAAGAAAATATTATTTTTAGTTCGAAAGATTATTATTTTTATTATTATTCAAAAATAAATCCAAATTATTTAGTTAATGAATTTTAATTGATTATTTAATTCGAGTTAATTATTTCTTATGATTTAAAAATTCCGAAGAATAGTTTCGAGCTTTAAAATAATATTTTAAATTATTTTCAAGGCTCGATAAATATTATTAAATAACTTATTCTTATTTTATTCGTATTAAATAAACTGTTCATCCGTTTAATACGAAACGAACGCGTACAGACTCAGAAAAATATTCCGCTTTCATTAAAAATACTTTCGAGACCCAAATTCTTTTGTTTCTAAAGGTCGCTTGTTTTACGAATTATTCTGAGTCGATTTTTGATCGATAAATCATATTTTAGACCCGATTTCAGTTTTAAACGTATTGAGTCGAACCTTTTGATGAATCGAGTCATATGTGATATGAATTATGTGATACGTGGCTTATATGATTATGTGTTTATATGTTATATGAAATACATGTGTACATGAGTCAAGAGTCCTGTGTTTGTCTGTTATATTTATGTGTGGGCTATCGTATGGGTAGACGATAAGCTTTTGACACGCAGTTCATCGAGTTATTATCGATTAGACGATTAAAGTTGTATATTTTAATTATAGATACGGATCATTCGAGTTGATCAGGACAAGACGTTGGATAAAGAATGAGATGGAATGGTATTGGATATCTGGCTTCTAGCAATCGCAGGAGCAGCATATCAGTAAAGTCTTGAAAAGAAAGACAATGATGTTTTGAGACAGAATATTAAAATAGATGCATGTTTGCGAGTGTGACTAACTGCTAAAAACCCAAAGGCAAGTACCCCTGACTTTAGTTATCGTTCAAGTGACGTTTATTTCGAATCATATTATGCAAGTATCCCTATCATCACTTATTGTTCAAGTGATATTGATTTTAAATCTTATCATGCAATTATTGCTTTCCCTATTCTCAGTTCAAGATAGATAAATGTTTTACATATCGCTGAATTAAATAATTCTGTTTATGCAAGTATTCTTCCGCTATTCTATGTTCAGAATGGCTAAGTGATTTTACTTATCCAATTATCGGATTTATAAATGTTATGGATTTTGAGAAAGATGACGTTGTTTTGGTTTTCTGCCCAAGTGAATGGGCGAATAAAATTTATAAGGGTGTCGAGTATTATGACCCCTTTCAATAAAAATGTTTTAAGATTGGATGGTTACGTAAGAGGCCGTGGCGGCGGTCCAGCGTGAGCTATGTGTTATACAGGATATAACACCTTGTTAGGCCGATATGTGCCTTGGGTACCCCTTTGTTTAGTTGGATATGCTTCGGCATACCGATGTTGCTCCGCGGCTGATCACCGGCGACAACACACCGTCGTTCGAGGATTCCAATCTAAATTATTATATTATTTTGACATCTTACAAGGAATGATTTTATTAAGTATTTTGTTTTCGGATAAAAGATGAAATGTGGTTTTGATTCAGTTTCTTATTTTGAGAATACTTAGTTTGTTGTTAAATATCAAAGGTGGTATTAGTAAAGATGATTGGTGTTGACTTCAGTAAGGGATGTTGTGAGCATCAAAGTTTGTAGTGATATCTAATTTAATATGATAACAAAATAAGTATTAATTCCAAGAGTTCGATTTTGAGTAAAGTTTACGATTCAATCCATAATCATTGTTTCATGTTAGAATTGTTTACGATATTTCCGTAAACACTGTTTTACGAGTTTTATTCTCGTCAAGATTCAAAGTATTGCTGAAGCATTTCGCTCAAAAATATCAAAATGGTTTTGAATATAGTTAAGGAATTAAATTCGGGATTCCTCAACTAAAATTTTATGATTCAGCAATTATGATTTTAAATGTTCTGCTCTAATACAGATGTCGGTTTTATATCAAAACGACCCTATATATGTCATAATGATCTTGCTGAGCATTTCTTTCGCTCATACTTGCCTGTTTTCAAATTTAACCTCCAGTGAGGATTAGCTTGCGCTGTTTAGCTGCGTAATTCGAGGAAGCAAAGAAGAAGCTTTTGGAAGGTGGTTGGTCCAGGGTTTGCGGACTAGTGTAAGTTTTATTGTGTAAAGTTGATTATATGATATTATATTATAATTATGTTATTTTATAGTTGGGCCTAGTATACTTTTTTTCGAAGTTATACTAGCAGGTTAGTATTGAATTGAAAATTTATTGAACAGAGTTTTAAAAGAAAGTGAAAAATTATTTATGGAATTCGGAATTCTTGTTTCTAGAACTGTAACCTTAAAAGATCTTGGATTAGTTGGGGTCAGTTATGTTAAATATCTTCCGCTGGCATTTATTTATTGATTAAACAAATTACTTTTTTTATTGAGGTTTCATAGTGACGACCAAATCCCTTGACCCCGGATTTGGGGGCGTTATAGGTTGGTATCAGAGCTGAGGTTATAGTAAACTAGAATCGAGATTGTGTAGGAGTGTGTATAGCTATGTGAGGACGCTTGAGCTCATATCGAGTTCCTGTAGGATTATTGGATATAGTACCAACGAGTAAGCTAAGATAGGCGCATTCATTTGAGATGGTTGTGTTGAGCGGGACAAAACTCCTGGCAGTTCCAAACTTCTATTGTGGAATTGTTAGGTCACACACACACTGTAGAGGGGGTGAATACAATGTATAGTACACTCAAATCGAACTTTAAGAACTTAAGTAACAGAAAACAAACTTTATTGAAATAATAAACTCTGTTACAGTATGGAACTGTTACCTCTCAGTGATGAACAAATATCACGAGAGCTGCTAGGGTTACAATGAATAATCTTCTAATAATGATAACACTTATAGTGTAAACCCTATATCTGTGTTTATATACTACACAGTTACAAGATAATCGCTAATTGATATGGAATATAATTCTGCTTCCTAAAATATATCAATCAGATATCTTTTCTTCCAAGTATTCCATTCTTCACGGAATTCCTTCTTCATGCATATCTCTTCTTATGTTTATCTTGATCTTCTTTCCTTTAATCAGCTACTGTCCTTATCTGATTGTCCTTCAGCACTTAAGTTCTGATATCTATCTTCTGACGATTATCTCCTGATAACATATATACTGATATCCTTAAGTCCTGACTTCCAGTATAAGTACTGATTAACAGTTAAGTACTGATTTATCCTGTTCAAATAAGATCTGAAAGCTAAACATAAAACATATTAGCCATGACATTATCAAATATATCTAACAATCTCCCCCAATTTGTAAATTAATATAATATACAAGTTTAACAGATATTTGATGATGTCAAAAACATTAAGTACAAATGCATGAGAATTAGACTAGATAACTACAACTTACAGTCCTTAAAGCTTTTACCAATTTCAACTTCTGATAACAACTTCAGTCTGTATAAATATCATAATTTAAGCAGTTATAGATCTTCGACTTGGCTTCATCATTTTCTGATCTCTCTGATGTCAGGAGTTGTTCTGAGATAGTTCTTCAACAAACATTTCTCAGCATATCTGAGTTCATCAATCATTCTCCTTTTGACATCTTTAAGCTCTGCAGTATCTTCACCAGTTTGAAAGATTGCAGCTCTGAGATCATTGATCTTTGCTTTTCTCAACTCCTGATCTAGTCTTATGACATAAGCTTTGTCAGACTCTAGATTGAATTCAAGTCCCTTAATACCAAGATATGTTCTGATCTGTGCAGTATTAGGCTTCATATCAACAATATCACCATTGTGATCTCTGTACTTTGGAACATATATGCTGTCAGACTTAACAAAATAAAGCCTTTTCTGTCTCTGAATCTGTTCTTTTAAGTAGTTTGCAGCAGTCTCTTTTATTCTGTCATCCACTTGAAGTAAGAAAAGTACATGCTCCAATTCTTCAAAATACTTCAATGGAATGGCATTTTGTCTTATATGATAAACCCTACCATCTGTCATGAAATACAACATGATGTATTCTTTCAAGTAGGTATGGTAAACCATCTGTACAGATTCCAGTTGATTCAATCTCTCAGGAGTTGCTCCAATACCTGGTTCACTCAAGGAAGTTGGATCATTGGTAGTGTTGTGTACTCTTCTTTCATCAGCACTTCCCAATCCAGTTTTATCTCTAGCTTCCTTTCCAGTAACTACTCTTGCTTCAAAACCACTTGCAGTAGTCTTCAAAGATTGAGTCTGTTTTGCTTTAGTGAATCCTGGTAGGAGTGTCTTTGATCTATTTTCTGATATCAAGTTAACTTGAGCTCTGTCAGAGGTTACTTGCTTCTTCTGAATATTAGAACTTACAATTTCTTGACTCTGAACAACTTGAGCCATGTCAGAGGTTGTTTTAAGAACTTTTCTTGAAGTCAGAGCAAGATCATCTTTTTCATCAGTAATTTCTTCTTCCTCAGGAGGTACATAAACCTTGATAGGTTCACCAACCTTTTCTTTACCCTTGGATCTTGGATCTATCTGTGGTTGTGATCTAGCCAATGTTGCTTCAGATCCTTTCTTTGATCACAATGCCTTTGAGTTTTGGAAGTGACTTTTTACCAAAAGCTTCAGATTTAGATGTGACTTTCTCTGATTTAAGTCTGGCTTCTTCTTCCTTTAAACTTTCCAAGTCCATTCCTGGATTTTCTTGAAGAAATAAATGTCTTGACATTTCCTCATCAAGATCTAGAAGTTCATCAGAACTTATCCTTTTACCAGCAGCAGAACTTATTCTTTTCCCAGTATCAGAACTTGTCCTGTGACTAGCTTGTCTTGATGTAAACCTTCTACCTTGACTATGACCGCTACCCATTCCAGAGTATCCTTGATCATCATTTCCATCATCCTTTCCTTGCAGTGTCTTGTTAGTGTTGCGTTTGGACTTAATTACCTTCTCCCCCTTTTTGGCATCAACAGGTAGTAAAAGAGAGATAAGTAATTCCACTGAGGATTGGATTTTAGTAAGTTGCGATTGCTGAGAAGCTTGATTTGTCAGAATGTCATCAATCTGAGCTTGTTGTTTCTCTTGAGTTTGCTCAATATAAGCAATCCTGTCAATGGTAGGTTGAAAGAACTTTTTCTTATCAATTTTCCAAACTTGTTCTTGTTTGATAAAGTTCTCCTGAATCTTGTGTAGCTCTGCATGAGTAGTTGAATGAAGACCTTGTAGATATTTAATACTCAATGCAGTGACTCTAAGCTGGGTTTTCAAATCATCAGAATTTAACATTTCATCAGCTTTAGTCAAGTGCTCAGCAAGATGTATTGTAGTTGGAACACATGAAACTGAGTTCCATTCCTTAGTCCACTCCTGACCTGCAGGAGTTTTACTCCAAGGTACTGGTGCAGCCCCGGTAATAAACTTCTGTACCAGTTCAGACTTAGGAAGAGTCTGTTGAGGAGTATGTCCTGAAGGACCTGCTTCATCCGCATCTAGAGTTGGAGCAGCATCACCAGTATCTCCAGCATTTGCAGCATCAGAACTTAAAGAATCAGTATCTTCTGATAAGACAACAGTGTGAGTAGCAATGGAGGCTTCAACATCCTCTAATTGCTGATCTGATACTAAGTTCTAATCAACAGCCATATCCTGATGCTCACCTAAAGTCTGATCATCAGCATCTTGATGTAGAGAAGGTGTTGTTGTTAACTCTGGAGTTTGAACAGCATCAGTAACAGGTGTTGTGGAAGGATTATTTGCTGTTGGAGCTTCTAAGAGAAATACTTCAGACACAACCAAGTGTTGAACATCAATATCAGCACTTGTGCCTGGATCAACAAGAGACACAGATGGTGAGTTAGCCTTGTCAGATACAGCTTCCTGAGATGGAGTTGATGGAGAAGAAGTGACTGGAGCAAATTCCTTGTCTTGTGAGATCAGAGATTCCTGATCCCCTTCCTTAGCTGCTTCCTCTTCATCATCTGAAACTGGCCTTTGTGCCCTCTGTTTCTTGTACTTCCTTGTTGATTTGGATTCCTTGGGAGTTTCAGGAACTATCATTCGTCTAAGCCTCTTGAGAAGCCTAGTACCCCCAATTTCAGAATCCTTCTGAGAAACCTCTTTCTCAGCTTCAGTAACAACAGGTTCTCTAGAAGAAACCTGTTCCTCAGAATCAGATTCATCTCTCAATACAATCCTCCTTCTCTTTTGAGATGTTTGAGGAACATTCTTTGTCCTCTTTGGCTTGGAAGATGAAGGCTTCACAGTAGGTGCTGAAGATGAAGGTTGAGCAGTCTGTGAAGTGGAGAGATAGGATTTGAGATATGTTCTGAGGGTAGGTTGAGTAGAATGAGAGGTAGGTACTGAGGTTGATGGATTTTGGGTGTTTGGAGTTGGTTGGACATCAGAGTAAACAAATCTATAAGTATCAGGATCAGCATTTACCAGGATCTGTTTTACAGACTTAGGAATCTGTAATGGTCTAACCACTTTTTTCTTAGTATCAGCATTTACCAGATCATTAAAGTATCATTTTGCAACCTTAAAAGGTGGGGTTTGAGTGCTGACTAAATGAGGTTCATCAGTACAGTAAGTGTAAATAAGTTGACAGAATCTAGCAAAATAAACAACATCTTGATCCTCTGTCATCCTATCCCCAATAAAACCAATTATTCCAGTTGCAAAATCAAAATGAGTTTGATGAATAATAGCATACCCTATGTGCTGACTCAGAATTGGGATAACATCAAAATTTGAACGTTTGTTCCCAAAAGCTTTGGTGATGCAATCAAAGAAGAAACTCCATTCTCTTCTGATATTAGCCCATTTCAACTGTCCAAGTTTCGTCAGACTCTTTTCATAGCCCAATTCAGCCATTAACTCCTGAAGGGCTGAGTCCTCTAGAATTGAGAAAGTACAATCTTCTGGAAGATTTAAAGCCCTGCGTACTGTACCAGGAGTGACTACAAAGGATGAATCACCCACTTGGAAGATAATACTGGGAGTTCCACGTTGACCACCATCATCAAAATGTCCAGTCCTCCAAAACCTCAGAACTTGTTGGCTTGAAAAGAATTCAGGCTGTGTTAATGCATACCCAACCTCACTATGTGCAAGAAGATCTTGCACAAAGTGCAATTCAGATGGAGCTTCAGTGTGATCAAGAACTGCAGCATAGTTGTTGGGGACAAACTTAGCTCCATCAATGATTAAATCCTTTGGTGCCATGTGAAAAAAAATTGAGATTCAAGTATGCCTGTTAGGTGTTTGAGATAATGTCTGTATGAAAAACCAACGTGAGAAAGAAAGAGAAAGAGAGTAAAAGTAAGGAGAGAGATAAAATATGAAGAAAATAAAAGATTAAAGAAATCTTCTCTCTGTTGTACTTATACTCTGAACAAAAATGTTACCGTTGGACACCTGTCAGACATGCAGTAATAACGGACAGTAACTGGGCTCGAGAAAACAGGAATCATTACTTACCCATTTGCCTAGTTTCAAGGAAAAACCGTTCCATTTATCAAGAGAAACAATTTTAATTCAAAATTTAAACCGTTAGCACTGATTGAATTATTTTTCACTGCATCATTAATATTCTGAAAATACATCACATGAAAATGACCAAGAAGAATTAGATAAGTAAGTGCTGAAAATGAATCAGAACTTAATATAAAACAAAATTTATATGGTCATCAGAATATCAATCAGGATTTATCAACACAAGAAAAAATAACTCAGAGACAAAATCTTGAACTAAAAACAACTTTCATTAATATATCAAGACAATACATTTATGAAATGGAAATTACATCAATACTTATACAAGATTTTCCCTAAGCTTCTAATCCTAACATCAACAGCCTTAGTCCTAGCTAAGAAGCCTGACAAAGCTGATGATGAAGAAAAACAGGAAGAAGACGAGATTAAGTCATCTTCTTCTTCCTACTCTCGACAAACAGAATGGCGAGTCGGATGATTCGCTCTTGCTGACGGAGATGATGAAGATGAAGTTCTCTTCGAACGGCCACCAGATCACGTTTGATAACCTCTGGAAATTAAATCCAGAGATTATGAGAAATGTTGGTGATTGGGTATGGAGTTGGAATTCCATTCAAAAAGACATGAATAGTCTTATCACCATAATTGTAGAACCAGCCAAATTCAGCCATTTGTGATGATAAGTGAAAAACGAGAGTGAGTTTGTGATAAAAGTGTGATGGGAAGGCTGATGTGAAGTGGTTGCTTATATAGGCAAGAGAATGCCAGGAGACGCAAAGAAATTGAATGCTGACCGATAGAATTACTTCTACCTCGTCTCCCTAGACTTTGAAAAAGAATAACATTCATTGGAAAGAGGAATCATGGTTTAAACCGCACAAGAAACAAGAAACAACGGACTGTTCAAGTACGAAGACCATTAATCCTAATCATAGTGACTATTAATCTTCCACTTCAACATATTCTAGTTCGAACTGAGACTGTTATCAAATTTTATTCACAGATAAGCCAAGTAAAGGATTAGACTGAGAAATCAGAACTTAGACCTATACCAGAACTTAACAGTCATCAGAACATAATTTCTTAACTCGAAAAAGGAATGCCCATCTTAGTAAATCCTCATACAAGTTCTGAGTTATAGACTTCAGAACTTAATCATCAGAACGTGTAACTAGAACTTGTCCTCAGAATTTGTGCAATAATGACACAATAACTGTTTATCTAAAATAACATAGACCACCACAAAAATTTTCATCATTCAGATGGAGTGATTAGTGTGTGCATTAAGCTAAATAACAGACAAAGAGTAAAGTCTGATTCACTTCAGTACATCTTAGAAATAAGGCATAACTAAAATTTTGCTAAAGAGCTGTCACTGTCCTGAAACCTACTGATGAATGAGTTCATGCTTGAGTCCACCTCAACTGTTTTGTGCTAATTTTATGCATCTTTTGAAATTCTATTTTACAGTGGCTTCTCAGTGTAAGTGAGTCACGACTGTGTATCAGAATTTATGCTATTATCAGAGTATTTCTCCAGTAATCATAGAGTGTGAAAAGTCACCAAGAAAATATTTTGCTTTTCTAATGCATATCTACTTAATACCAGCAATGCACTTGGGTCGTCCCTTCCATATTTTTACTCTAGATCTCAAAGGAGTACCTGATTTTGTTTTTTGATCTTTTTGCTTTTTTTTGGATAAGTGAGGTTTATCAGCACTTAGTACATTCAACAGTTTTACTAGTATCAGAACTAAAACAGATGATTAACATTATTCTAATTTGTGATTTAGTAATAAGATATACAAAGTAAACTTAACTAAGCTCAATTATCAGAATTTGCTAGTGTCATAGGGTTTCCACTGAAATAATTACTTCTTACATGGAATCATTTGTTTATTGAAGACTACTAGGTCAGTATCCAGCACAGTTATCCTCATAGGATTGAATAGGTACTTGAACAGACATATCACTTATCAGAGTTTAGAAACATATATCAGACAACAGTCAGTACTTAAAAGACATTTATCAATTAAGCACAGAATACACAATGAGATTAATTTTGTAAATACTGAGCATAAAGTCTGATAACACAGAACAAGACTAAGCAGATTTAGAGAAAGAACCTGAAACCATTCCAAGTTCATTTACCAATCTTGTAAAAGTAGCTTCACACAGTGGTTTTATGAAGATATCTGCTAGTTGTTGATCTGGGGGAACAAAATGCAATTCCACTGTACCTTCATCCACATGTTCCCTGATGAAGTGGTACCTGATGCTGATGTGCTTTGTTTTTAGTGTTGAACTGGATTACCTGTCATAGCAATAACACTTTGATTATCACAATAAATAGGGATTTTGAAATATGTTAACCCATAATCCAGTAACTGATTCTTCATCCAAAGAATCTGTGCACAACAGCTTCCTGCAGCAATATACTCTGCTTCTGCAGTTGATGTGGAAATTGACTTTTGTTTCTTGCTGTACCAAGAAACCAATCTGCTTCCAAGAAATTGGCAGCTTCCACTTGTGCTTTTCCTGTCAATTTTGCAACCAGCAAAATCTGCATCTGAGTAACCTATTAGTTTAAAATCTGATTCTCTAGGATACCATAATCCCAGAGCAGTTGTTCCTTTAAGATACTTAAAGATTCTTTTTACAGCTGTTAAGTGAGGTTCTCTTGGATCTGCTTGAAATCTTGCACAAAGACAGGTAGCATACATGATATCAGGTCTTCTAGCAGTTAGATAGAGTAGAGAGCCAATCATACCTCTGTAGTCAGTAATATCTACTGATTTACCGGTATCCTTATCCAGTTTTATCGCAGTGGCCATTGGAGTGGATGCACTTGAACAATCTTGCATTCCAAATTTCTTCAGCAAGTTTCTGGTGTACTTGGTTTGACAAATAAAAGTGCCTTCCTCATTCTGCAAGGCCCAGAAAATAGCTAAGTTCCCCCATCATACTCATCTGATATCTTGACTGCATTAGCTTGGCAAACTTTTTGCAAAGTTTGTCATTTGTAGATCCAAAAATGATATCATCAACATAAATCTGGACCAGAAGTAAGTCCTTTCCATGGTTGAGGTAGAACAGTGTTTTGTCTATTGTCCCTCTGTTGAATCCACTTTCCAGAAGAAACTGAGCTAAAGTCTCATACCATGCTCTAGGAGCTTGCTTAAGTCCATAAAGTGCTTTATCAAGCCTGTAGACATAATCTGGATGTTTGGTATCTACAAAACCTGGAGGTTGTTCAACATATACCTCCTCCTCCAATTCTCCATTGAGAAAAGCACTTTTCACATCCATTTGAAAGACAGTAAACTTTTTGTGAGCAGCATAAGCCAAGAATATCCTTATGGCTTCTAACCTAGCAACTGGTGCAAATGTTTCATCATAATCAATTCCCTCCTGTTGAGAATATCCTTTTGCAACCAGCCTTGCCTTATTCCTTGTAATTATGCCATCACTGTCAGTTTTGTTTCTGAATACCCACTTTGTACCAACAACAGATCTATTCTTTGGTCTTGGCACTAGGGTCCAGACTTTGTTTCTTTCAAATTCATTCAACTCTTCCTGCATTGCTTGCACCCAATCAGCATCTTGAAGAGTTTCTTCCACTTTCTTTGGCTCAGTCTGAGAGAGAAAAGAATTGTAAAGACATTCATTTGAAGTACCTGTTCTAGTTCTGACACCTGCATCAGGATTTCCAATTATCAAATCAGGTGTATGTGATTTTGTCCACTTCCTTGCAGATGGAAGGTTTTCTCTAGAACTGGATGCTCCCCCATGATCCATGCTATTTTCATTTTCATTTTCTGATGCTCCCCCTGAAACTATGCTCTCTGAGTTGGATTCTTCAGTATTTAAATTTTCAGCACTATCAGAACTTGGCTTATCAGAACTTGACGAATCAGAACTTGAAGAGCCAGATGCATGTTCTGATGTTTCTTGAGATGTGGTAGGATCTTGAGTATGCTCCCCCTGCATAGGTGCATCTTCCTTTGACGTAGTCTCCTCAGTTTCAATAACATCAGAGTTTAATCCATCAGAGTTTACAGTATCAGGACTTAGACTGTCAGGATTTTCTGTATCAGAATTTGAGTCTTCATTTTCAAATCTCAGCTGATCATGGTTAATGAAATCTTCAAGACCAGTAATCTTTTTGTCATCAAAAGAGACATTGATAGATTCCATGACCACTTTTGTTCTCAAATTATAGACTCTGAAGGCTTTTGTGGAAAATGGATATCCAACAAAGATTCCTTCATCAGCTTTTAGATCAAACTTTGATAGCTGTTCAGGATGAGTCTTGAGAACAAAACACTTGCATCCAAATACATGAAAATATTTCAGATTTGGCTTCGTTTTCTTCACCATCTCATATGGTGTTTTTCCATGCTTGTTAATGAGTGCTCATTTTGAGTAAAACAAGCAGTCTGCACAGCTTCAGCCCAGAAATAGGTTGGAAGCTTTGCTTCTTCAAGCATTGTACGTGCAGCTTCAATGAGAGTTCTATTCTTCCTTTCAACAACTCCATTTTACTGTGGAGTTCCAGAAGCAGAAAATTCCTGCTTTATTCCATGGCTTTTGCAGAACTCTTCCATTATCAAATTCTTGAACTCAGTGCCATTATCACTTCTTAAAACTTTCACAGAATCTTTGACCATTTTATCCAGATGTTTGATATGATCAATCAAGGTTGATGCAGTTTCACTTTTTATATGCAAGAAATACACCCATGTGTATCTGGTGAACTCATCCACTATGACCAACGCATACTTCTTCTTTGCAATAGACATGACATTTACTGGACCAAATAGATCAACATGTATTAGATGATAAGGCTCAAGAATTGATGATTCAGTCTTGCTCTTGAATGAAGATTTTCTTTGTTTGGCTTTCTGACATGAATCACAAAGACCATCAGGAGCAAATACTGTGTTTGGCAATCCTCTCACAAGATCTTTCTTGACCAGTTCATTTATATTATTGAAATTTAAATGAGAGAGTTTCTTATGCCAATTCCAGCTTTCTTCAATTGATGCTCCACTCATTAGACAGATTGCAGAACCATCAGTATTGAAAGCTTAGCTTCATAAATGTTACCACGCCTGTATCCTTTCAGAACAACTTTGCCTTTAAATTTACTCACAATTTCACAGTGTTCTTCAAAGAAATCAACATGATAACCTCTGTCACAGATTTGACTTATACTCAGTAGGTTGTGTTTAAGTCCTGAGACTAGAGCTACTTGTTTAATTATGACATTTCCAAGATTGATATTGCCATATCCCAATATTTTTCCAATGTTGCCATCTCCATAAGAAACACTTGGGCCAGCTTTCTCCATAAAGTCTGATAGCAGGGCCTTCCTTGATTCTATCAAGGTATTCTGGATCTGTTGCTTCCAGGAACATGGTCATCCTTACCTTCCATATGGGATATTCAAATGGTCTCAGTATGGGAACTCTGATGGTCTCATACCGACTCTGAATTTGTGTCTTTGGTGGTTCCTCAGTTTTGGTAGGCTTAGTTGGAGTTTCTGTGTCCGACATGATTGTGTTTGGATCTTTAACTATATGTATGTTAACAGATAGGCTCTGATACCAATTGTTAGGTCACACACACACTGTAGAGGGGGTGAATACAGTGTATAGTACACTCAAATCGAACTTTAAGAACTTAGGTAACAGAAAACAAACTTTATTGAAACAATAAACTCTGTTACAGTATGGAACTGCTACCTCTCAGTGATGAACAAATATCACGAGAGCTGCTAGGGTTACAATGAATAATCTTCTAATAATGATAACACTTATAGTGTAAACCCTATATCTGTGTTTATATACTACACAGTTACAAGATAATCGCTAATTGATATGGAATATAATTCTGCTTCCTAAAATATATCAATCAGATATCTTTTCTTCCAAGTATTCCATTCTTCACGGAATTCCTTCTTCATGCATATCTCTTCTTATGTTTATCTTGATCTTCTTTCCTTTAATCAGCTACTGTCCTTATCTGATTGTCCTTCAGCACTTAAGTTCTGATATCTATCTTCTGACGATTATCTCCTGATAACATATGTACTGATATCCTTAAGTCCTGACTTCCAATATAAGTACTGATCAACAGTTAAGTACTGATTTATCCTGTTCAAATAAGATCTGAAAGCTAAACATAAAACATATTAGCCATGACATTATCAAATATATCTAACAGGAATCTTCCGAAGCTACTACAATTCGACGACGATGGAGATTATCGATATCCTTAGAATGTGAAGAAGTGTCTAGAATTGGATGACGAGTCAACATAAGAGTTCAAATAGAAGATAAGTATTAAGACTTTGGCAATACCTTCTCTTTCTATAATTTCTTTTGATATCTTTCAAAAAGAAGTATCAGTTAGAGGGTATATTCTCTAACACTCGTTAATCATTTTGTGCCACAATTTTGTTCTCTGGATTTCATTTCCTTCAGAAATATCAGCTTTGAAATCTTTCTAGTTTTATTCAATTGATTTTGGACTTCTTTGATATTCTTTTATTCTGACTGAGATGAACAACCCTAACTATAGGGGACACAAGGTATCCCTGTCTGTGTGATAGGAGTTGGATGAGACGCCATCACTTGTGTGTATTGTGAATACATGAAGGTTAACAACCTTTGGTAGTATCTTAATTTGGGCAAGCAATACCAAGTTCATTTGATTATATTGATCTCTCAGTTATTCTTTTAAGTCAACAATATCTATTTTCACAAATTCAGATTTTGGTCCTCTTATGACATAACATTCTTTTCTCTTTGAAATTCCATGACTTTATCATTCCAAATATTCGAAGGTATGCCAATCAAGTTAAGCTGAGTTATCCTGGTCAAATTTAAGCAGGGTTATGTGATGGGATTACCAAGAGCAACAGTGGACTGCGATGTGATTAAAATATCAGTGGCGTATAACGAAGCCAGTCTGTTTCTTTACTTCTCTCTCTATTTATCTCTCCCTCTCTCTTTTTTTCTTTCTCTTTATCTTTCTCTCTATTCTTCTTTCTCGCAATCAGTAAAAGCGATTCTATTGAGAAAGTGGTCAAAGGATGTGGATGGAACAATAATGTAGAGTGAAGCTCACGTGGTAACTGTGTGGTATAAGGAATTACAGTGTTATTAGAAATTTTGAGAAAAGTTGCAATTGCGAGATTTGGAAAGTTGGTAACAAGACCCTTAGTGCTTTCTTCTGCTGATTCCGAGGACGGAATCCTTATAAGGAGGGTAGATTGTAATATCCCATATTTTCAAATATTATTATTAGTATTATTTGGAATTATTTATGTGATTTTAGGTGAATTTTAGTGAATTAGCTGATAATTGGAATTGATGTTTGGGTGTTCATATGTGATATTATTTGAGTATTTGAATTTTTATATGTCCGGAATAAAATAGATAATTGTGATATTTTTCTGATAATTTTTGGACTGTTAGATGATTTTATAATGATTTATGTAATTATTAATTATTTTCAGAATAATTACAAAATTATTTTAGAAAGCCGGGAATCGTCCAACTTCAATGTTTTTACGTTTTTACAATCCGAAACTCTTCCGAAAACTCCTTTCTAACCTAATCTGGTAATTCCGGACCTTTTCCGTGTTTTAACTTTTTCAATTCGGATTACGGTTTGACCCATGCGCGGCCCGGCGCAATATTTTCGATACGATACGCATTTCGATATATCAACAAAACCCGTATTCTCGAGAGACGGGATATTGTTACATTATTTTCATATATGGTGTTTTATAAAAAGCTCGGTTTTGATAATTATCCAATTTTGGTATCAAAGTGTATCGTTTTTATAGTTACTTAGCGGTTAAGTAATCTATTTTCAGATCCAATGTGTAAATGTGATTCTGAATTAATAAATAAATTATGTGTATGGGTTCTGTCAGCTAGATATTATTTTGTTAATATTTTTATTAATTATGTGTGATTGTTGGTGTTCGAGAATCATTTGTGTATTTAGTTGTGACGCTGTGTTATTTATTGTTAGATATATTTGATAATGTCATGGCTAATATGTTTTATGTTTAGCTTTCAGAATCTTACTGAACAGGATAAATCAGTACTTAACTGTTGATCAGTACTTATACTGGAAGTCAGGACTTAAGGATATCAGTACGTATGTTATCAGAAGATAATCATCAGAAGATAGATATCAGAACTTAAGTGCTGAAGGATAATCAGAAAAGGACAGTAGCTGATTAAAGGAAAGAAGATCGAGATAAACATAAGAAGAGATATGCATGAAGAAGGAATTCCGTGAAGAATGGAATACTTGGAAGAAAAGATATCTGATTGATATATTTTAGGAAGCAGAATTATATTCCATATCAATTAGCGATTATCTTGTAACTGTGTAGTATATAAACACAGACATTGGGTTTACACTATAAGTGTTATCTTAATCGAAGTTATTATTCATTGTAACCCTAGAAGCTCTCGTGATATTTGTTCATCACTGAGAGGTAACAGTTCCATACTGTAACAGAGTTTATTGTTTCAATAAAGTTTGTTTTCTGTTACTTAAGTTCTTAAAGTTCGATTTGAGTGTACTATACACTGTATTCACCCCCTCTACAGTGTGTGTGTGACCTAACAATTGGTATCAGAGCTACTCTGTTAACACACATATAGTTAAAGATCCAAACACAATCATGTCGGACACAGAAACTCCAACTAAGCCTACCACAACTGAGGAACCACCAAAGACACAAATTCAGAGTCGGTATGAGACCATCAGAGTCCCCATACTGAGACCATCTGAATATCCCATATGGAAGGTAAGGATGACCATGTTCCTGGAAGCAACAGATCCAGAATACCTTGATAGAATCAAGGAAGGCCCTCACAAACCAACCAAGCTCGTTGTTGCAGTTGCAGGTGAAGCAGCAAAGACCGTACCAAAGGAGAAGAGTGATTATACTGCTGAGGATATAGCATCAATTGCTAAGGATGCTAAGGTACGACACTTACTGCATAGTGCCATTGATAATGTAATGTCAAACAGGGTAATCAACTGCAAGACTGCTAAGGAGATATGGGATGCTCTGGAAACAAGGTGTCAGGGAACTGACACAATTAAGAAGAACAGGAAGACAATACTCACTCAAGAGTATGAACACTTTGACTCAAAGGCTAATGAGTCATTGAATGATTTATATGATAGATTTGTCAACCTTTTGAATGATTTGTCATTGGTTGATAAAGAGTATGATCTTAAAGATTCAAACCTTAAGTTCCTGTTAGTTCTTCCTGAATGCTGGGATTTGAAGGCAACAACAATAAGAGACAACTACAATCTTGATGAAACAACTCTTGACGAAATCTATGGAATGCTCAAGACTCATGAGCTGGAGATGGAACAAAGAAGCAAGAGGAAAGGAGGAAAGTCAAGGACAGTTGCTCTTAAGGCTGAAGAAGAATTCCCCAAAGCAGCTTCATCAAAGAAAGACAAGGGTAAAGCTCTTTTCATAAAGTCTGATACTGAGTCATAAAGTCCTGAGAGTAATGATGACTCAGATTCTGAAAGCTTGCCTGAGACTGATGCTGATGAGGAGATGATGAAGCTGTGTGCTGTTATGGTGAAAGGAATCACAAAGATTGCATACAGGAAGTTCAGGAAGGGAAAGAAGTTTTCCAGGAAAGGCATAAGTTCTGATAAGAAGAATTTTAGAAGATCTGAAGGCAGAGGAGGAAAGTCTGACAGAGGAGATTACACCAATGTTAAATGCTATAACTGTGGTGAGAAAGGCCACATATCTCCTGACTGCAAGAAGGTAAAGGGTGACAAAGGCAAGGCTCTTGTCACAAAGCAGAAAAGATGGACAGACACCTCAGACTCTGAAAGTGAGGAGAACTATGCATTGATGGTAAATGCTGATAAAGAAAGTGCTGAGAGCAGTTCTGAAGCTGCTGAAACAAAGGTACCTCAGACTACTTATGCTTTTCATACTGATGATATTAATGAGTTGAGAAGATATCTTAAAACCATGTTTGTTAGCTATAGAGATCAAACTTTAGCATGTGAAAGATTAACTTCTGAAAATCTTGCATTTAAGAAAAGGAATGATTTCTTAGAAAAAGAGTTAGTCATGTTCCATCAAACTCAGAAGGATAGAGATGATGCCTTTTATGTTAGGAATGAAGTGCTAAAATTAAATGAATCTCTAAAAACTGAGTTAGAAAAGGAAAGAGAGATTATCAGGACTTGGACTAACTCTGGCAAAACAACTCAAAATTTGCTAAGTAGTGGAAACTGGAAAGAAGGCTTAGGTTATGGAGAAGATAAGAATGATAAAGGAACTGAAGAAATTAAGCCTGTTGTTAAGCAAAAGCCAAAGTTTAAACCTGTTAAGTTTGTAACTGTAAAGTCTGAAAATGAGAAATCAGAAGTTAAAGAGGAATTAACTTCTGACAAACTAAAATAGGAAAAGACAGCTGAAGTGAACATAGGCTTAATGACAAAGAAGCAGCTTAAACATAAGCTGAAAGATGTTAAGAATGCAAACAATGTAAAATCACCTAGGAAAAATAGGAATGGAAAGGAAGGTGTGAATAAAAGCAATGATTATAAACCTGTTCCTGATGCTCCTAGGAAAACATGTCATAACTGTGGAAGTTCTAACCATCTGGCTTCTTTTTGTAGGAAGAATAAGAATATTAACTCCTTACCTTCAAAATCAGGAGTTAAGAGTCAGTCTGTTAGATACAAACCACAAAATCCTTGTTTTCATTGTGGTAGTTTATGGCATTCCATTTATACTTGTAAGGAATATCATAGTTTATACTATGATTATTATCAAATAAAACCTTCTTTGAAGAAAGTTTCCATTGTTCCTTCTAGTGTAAATTCTGATTCAAAGTCTGATAGTGTAAGTTCTGATAAGAAAAATGTTAACATAAACTCTGATGCTAAATCCGCTGCAAATGTTAACAAACTTAATAAGGCCAAATGATCCAAGCAAGTCTGGGTCCTTAAAACTAATAATTAGTGGTCTTTGTGATTGCAGGGCAACAGGAAAAATATTCTAGTTCTGGACAGTGGATGTTCAGGACATATGACTGGAAATAAGGCCCTGCTATCAGACTTTGTGGAGAAAGCTGGCCCAAGTGTTTCTTATGGAGATGGCAATATTGGAAAAACATTGGGATATGGCAATATCAATCTTGGAAATGTCATAATTAAACAAGTAGCTCTGGTCTCAGGACTTAAACACAACCTACTGAGTATAAGTCAAATCTGTGATAGAGGTTATCATGTTGATTTCTTTGAAGAACACTGTGAAATTGTGAGTAAATCTAAAGGCAAAGTTGTTCTGAAAGGATACAGGCATGGTAACATTTATGAAGCTAAGCTTTCAACAAGTACTGATGGTTCTGCAATCTGTCTGATGAGTAGAGCATCAATTGAAGAAAGCTGGAATTGGCATAAGAAACTCTCTCATTTAAATTTCAACAATATAAATGAACTGGTCAAGAAAGATCTTGTGAGAGGATTGCCAAACACAGTATTTGCTCCTGATGGTCTTTGTGATTCATGTCAGAAAGCCAAACAAAGAAAATCTTCATTCAAGAGCAAGACTGAATCATCAATTCTTGAGCCTTATCATCTAATACATGTTGATCTATTTGGTCCAGTAAATGTCATGTCTATTGCAAAGAAGAAGTATGCGTTGGTCATAGTGGATGAGTTCACCAGATACACATGGGTGTATTTCTTGCACACAAAAAATGAAACTGCATCTATCTTGATTGATCATGTCAAACAACTGGATAAAATGGTCAAAGATTCTGTAAAAATTTTAAGGAGTGATAATGGCACTGAGTTCAAGAATTTGATAATGGAAGAGTCTGCAAAAGCCATGGAATAAAGCAGGAATTCTCTGCTCCTGGAACTCCACAGCAAAATGGAGTTGTTGAAAGGAAGAATAGAACTCTCATTGAAGCTGCACGTACAATGCTTGAAGAAGCAAAGCTTCCAACCTATTTCTGGGCTGAAGCTGTGCAGACTGCTTGTTTTACTCAAAATGCAACACTCATTAACAAGCATGGAAAAACACCATATGAGATGGTGAAGAAAAAGGAGCCAAATCTGAAATATTTTCATGTATTTGGATGCAAGTGTTTTGTTCTCAAGACTCATCCTGAACAGCTATCAAAGTTTGATCTAAAAGCTGTTGAAGGAATCTTTGTTGGATATCCACTTTCCACAAAAGCCTTCAGAGTCTATAATTTGAGAACAAAAGTGGTCATGGAATCTATCAATATCTCTTTTGATGACAAGAAGATTACTGGTCTTGAAGATTTCATTGACCATGATCAGCTGAGATTTGAAAATGAAGACTCAAATTCTGATACTGAAAATCCTGACAGTCTAAGTCCTGATACTATAAACTCTGATGGATTAAACTCTGATGTCATTGAAACTGTGGTGACTACGTCAAAGGAAGATGCACCTATGCAGGGGGAGCATACTCAAGATCCTACCACAGCTCAAGAAACATCAGAACATACATCTGGCTCTTCAAGTTCTGATTCGTCAAGTTCTGATAAGCCAAGTTCTGATAGTGCTGGAAATCTAAATACTGAAGAATCCAACTCAGAGAGCACAGTTTCAGGGGGAGCATCAGAAAATGAAGATAGCATGGATCGTGGGGGAGCATCCAGTTCTAGATAAAACTTTCCATCTACAAGGAAGTGGACAAAATCACATACACCTGATTTGATAATTGGAAATCCTGATGCAGGTGTCAGAACTAGAACAGGTACTTCAAATGAATGTCTTTAAAATTCTTTTCTCTCTCAGACTGAGCCAAAGAAAGTGGAAGAAGCTCTTCAAGATGCTGATTGGGTGCAAGCAATGCAGGAAGAGTTGAATTAATTTGAAAGAAACAAAGTCTGGACCCTAATGCCAAGACCAAAGAATAGATCTGTTGTTGGTACAAAGTGGGTATTCAGAAACAAAACTGACAGTGATGGCATAATTACAAGGAATAAGGCAAGGCTGGTTGCAAAAGGATATTCTTAACAGGAGGGAATTGATTATGATGAAACATTTGCACCAGTTGCTAGGTTAGAAGCCATAAGGATATTTTTGGCTTATGCTGCTCACAAAAAGTTTACTGTCTTTCAAATGGATGTAAAAAGTGCTTTTCTCAATGGAGAATTGGAGGAAGAGGTATATGTTGAACAACCTCCAGGTTTTGTAGATACCAAACATCCAGATTATGTCTACAGGCTTGATAAAGCACTTTATGGACTTAAGCAAGCTCCTAGAGCATGGTATGAGACTTTAGCTCAGTTTCTTCTGGAAAGTGGATTCAACAGATAGACAATAGACAAAACACTGTTCTACCTCAACCATGGAAAGGACTTACTTCTGGTCCAGATTTATATTGATGATATCATTTTTGGATCTACAAATGACAAACTTTGCAAGAAGTTTGCCAAACTAATGCAGTCAAGATATCAGATGAGTATGATGGGGGAACTTAACTATTTTCTGGGCCTTCAAGTCAAGCAGAATGAGGAAGGCACTTTTATTTGTCAAACCAAGTACACCAGAAACTTGCTGAAGAAATTTGGAATGAAAGATTGTTCAAGTGCATCCACTCCAATGACCACTGCTACAAAACTGGATAAGGATACCGGTAAATCAGTAGATATTACTGACTACAGAGGTATGATTGGCTCTCTACTCTATCTAACTGCTAGTAGACCTGATATCATGTATGCTACCTGTCTTTGTGCAAGATTTCAAGCAGATCCAAGAGAACCTCACTTAGCAGCTGTAAAAAGAATCTTTAAGTATCTTAAAGGAACAGCTGCTCTGGGATTATGGTATCCTAGAGAATCAGATTTTAAACTAATAGGTTACTCAGATGCAGATTTTGCAGGGTGCAAAATTGACAGGAAAAGCACAAGTGGAAGCTGCCAATTTCTTGGAGGCAGATTGGTTTCTTGGTACAGCAAGAAACAAAAGTCAATTTCCACATCAACTGCAGAAGCAGAGTATATTGCTGTAGGAAGCTGTTGTGCACAGATTCTTTGGATGAAGAATTAGTTACTGGATTATGGGTTAACATATTTCAAAATCCCTATTTACTGTGATAATCAAAGTGCTATTGCTATGACAGGTAATCCAGTTCAACACTCTATGACAAAGCACATCAGCATCAGGTACCACTTCATCAGGGAACATGTGGATGAAGGTACAGTGGAATTGCATTTTGTTCCCACAGATCAACAACTGGCAGATATCTTCACAAAACCACTGTGTGAAGCTACTTTTACAAGATTGGTAAATGAACTTGGAATGGTTTCAGGTTCTTTCTCTAAATCTGCTTAGACTTGTTCTGTGTTATCAGACTTTATGCTCAGTATTTACAGAATTAATCTCATTGAATATTCTGTGCTTAATTGATAAATATCTTTAAGTACTGACTGTTGTCTGATATATGTTTCTAAACTCTGATAAGTGATATGTCTGTTCTAGTACCTATTCAATCCTATGAGGATAACTGTGCTAGATACTGACCTAGTAGTCTTCAATAAACAAATGATTCCATGTAAGAAGTAATTATTTCAGTGGAAATCTTATGACACTAGCAAATTCTGATAATCGAGCTTAGTTAAGTTTACTTTATATATCTTATTACTAAGTCACAAATTAGAATAATGCTACTCATCTGTTAAGTTCTGATACTAGTAAAACTGCTGAATGTACTAAGTGCTGATAAACCTCACTTATCAAAAGAAAAAGCAAAAAAAAGATCAAAGAATTAAATCAGGTACTCCTTTGAGATCTAGAGTAAAAATGTGGAAGGGACGACCCAAGTGCATTGCTGGTATTAAGTAAATATGCATTAGAAAAGCAAAATATTTTCTTGGTGACTTTTCACACTCTATGATTACTGGAGAAATACTCTGATAATAGCATAAATTCTGATAAACAGTCGTGACTCACTTACACTGAGAAGCCACTGTAAAATAGAATTGCAAAAGATGCATAAAATTAGCACAAAACAGTTGAGGTGGACTCAAGCATGAACTCATTCATCAGTAGGTTTCAGGACAATGACAGATCTTTAGCAAAATTTTAGTTATGCCTTATTTCTAAGATGTACTGAAGTGAATCAGACTTTACTCTTTGTCTGTTATTTAGCTTAATGCACACACTAATCACTCCATCTGAATGATGAAAATTTCTGTGGTGGTCTATGTTATTTTAGATAAATAGTCATTGTGTCACTTTGCATTAATTCTGAGGACAAGTTCTAGTTACACGTTCTGATGATTAAGTTCTGACGTCTATAACTCAGAACTTGTATGAGGATTTACTAAGATGGGCATTCCTTTTTCGAGTTAAGAAATTATGTTCTGATGACTGTTAAGTTCTGGTATAGGTCTAAGTTCTGATTTCTCAGTCTAATCCTTTACTTGGCTTATCTGTGAATAAAATTTGATAACAGTCTCAGTTCAAACTAGAATATGTTGAAGTGGAAGATTAATAATCACTATGATTAGGATTAATGGTATTCGTACTTGAACAGTCCACTGTTTCTTGTGTCTTGTGCGGTCTAAACCATGATTCCTCTTTCCAATGACTGTTATTCTTTTTCAAAGTCTAGGGAGACGAGGTAGAATTAATTCTACCTGTCAGCATTCAATTTCTTTGCATCTCCTGGCATTCACTTGTCTATATAAGCAACCACTTCACATCAGTCTTTCCATCACATTCTTCTCACATACTTATCCTCCTTTTTCTTTCAAAACACAATGGTCAGATACAACATGTTTTTGAACTACCAAACCTTCAATATGGAGCTAAGTTGTGCCGAGTGGCAGCAGGAATGGCATGTCACAGCCATTCCTGAGGAGATATGGGACTCTGTCCCACAGGAGGTACTGACACGCCTCCTGTTCTTCTATATGGACTACCATCGCCATCTGGAGCGATTGGAGGAGGAAAGGCTGGAAGCTCTCTGCCAACAAGAGCGAATCATCAGACTCGCCATTCTGTTTGTCGAGAGTAGGAAGAAGAAGATGACTTAATCTCATCTTCTTCCTGTTCTTCGTCATCCTCAGCTTTGTCAGGCTTCTTAGCTAGGACTAAAGCTGTTGATGTTAGGTTTAGAAGCTTAGGGAAAATCTTGTATAAGTACTGATGTAAATTTCCAATTCATGAATGTATTGTCTTGATATATTAATGAAAATTGTTTTTACTTCAAGATTTGATCTCTGAGTTATTTGTCTTGTGTTGATAAATCCTGATTGATATTCTGATGACCATTTAAATTTTGTTTTTATTTAAGTTCTGATTCTCTGTCAGCACTTATTCATCGAAATTATCTCGGTCATTTTTAACATGATTTATTTTCAGAATATTAATGTTGCAGTGAAAAAAAATTCAATCAGTGCTAACGGGTTAAATTTTGAATTAAAATTGTTTCCCTTGATAAATGGAACAGTTTTTCCTTGAAACTCGGCAAATGGGTAAGTAATGATTACTGTTTTCTCGAGCCCAGTAACTATCCGTTATTACTGCATGTTTGACAGGTGTCCAACGGTAATATTTTTTTGTATAAGTACAGCAGAGAGAAGATTTCTTTAATCTTTTTAATTTCTTCATCTTTATCTCTCTTCTTACTTTTACTCTCCCTCACTTTACTTTTTCCGTTATTTTCATACAGACATTATATCAAACACTTAACAGGCATACTTAATTCTCAATTTTTTCACATGGCACCAAAGGATTTAATCATTGATGGAGCTAAGTTTGTCCCTAACAACTATGCTGCAGTTCTTGATCACACTGAAGCTCCATCTGAATTGCACTTTGTGCAAGATCTTCTTGCACATAGTGAGGTTGGGTACGCCCTAACTCAGCCTGAATTATTTTCAAGTCAACAAGTTCTGAGGTTCTGGAGGACTGGAGTTTTTGATGATGGTGGTAAACGAGGAACTCCCAGTATTATCTTCCAAGTGGGTGATTCATCCTATGTAGTCACTCCTGGTACAATACGAAGAGCATTACATCTTCCAGAAGATTGTACTTTCTCTATACCAGAGGAATCAGAACTTCGGGAGTTAATGACTGATTTGGGATATGAAAAGAGTCTGATGAAACTAGGACAATTGAAACAGGCTCATATCAGAAGAGAATGGAGTTTCTTCTTCGATTGCATCACCAAGGCTTTTGGCAACAAGTGTTCAAACTTTGATGCTATCCCAATAATGAGTCAACACATCGGGTATGCACTTATCAATCAAACTCACTTTGATTTTACAACTGCTTTAATTGGTTTTATTGGGGATAGGATGACAGAGGATAAAACTGTTGTTTACTTTGCTCGATTCTGTCTACTTATTCATACGTATTGTACTGATGAACCCCAGTTAGTCAGCACTCAAACCCCACCTTTTAAGGTTGCAAAAAGGTACTTTAACGACCTGATAAATGCTGACACAAAGAAATCAATGGTGAGACCATTACAGATTCCTCAGTTTGTGAAACAGATTCTGGTAAATGCTGATCCTGCTACTTACCAATCTGTTTACTCCAATGTTCAACCAACTCACCATAACCAAAATTCATCATTTTCAGTCCCTACCACTCAGGGTATATCTCAGCCTACCCTCAGAACTTATCTCAAATCCTATCTCTCCACTTCACAGAATGCTCAACCTTCTTCTTCAGCACTTACTGTGAAGCCTACATCCTCTAAGACAAAGAGAACAAAGACTGTTCCTCAAACACCTCAAAAGAGGAGGAGGATTACTTTGAGAGATGAATCAGATTCCGAGGAACAGATTCCTTCTTCAGAACCTGTGGTAAATGAAGCTGAGAAAGCAACTTCTCAGAAGGATTCTGATATTGGGGGTTCTAAGCTTCTCAAAAGGCTTAGACGAATGACTGTTCCTGAAACTCCCAAAGAATCCAAATCAACCAAGAAGTACAAGAAACAGAGGGCACAAAGGCCAGTTTCAGATGATGAAGAGGAAGCAGCTAAGGAAGGGGATCAGGAATCTCTGATCTCACAAGATAAGGAATTTGCTCCAGTCACTTCTTCTCCATCAACTCCATCTCAGGAAGTTGTATCTGACAAGGCTAACACACCATCTGTGTCTCTTGTTGATCCAGGCACAAGTGCTGAAATTGATATTCAGAACCTGGTTGTGCCTGAAATACTTTTATTAGAAGCTCCAACAACAAATAATCCTTTCACAACACCTGTTACTGATGCTGTTCAAACTCCAGAGTTATCAACAACACCTTCTTTGCATCAACATGCTGATGATCAGACTTTAGGTGAGCATCAGGATATGGCTGTTGATCAGAACTTAGTATCAGATCAGCAATTAGAGGATGATGAAGCCTCCATTGCTACTCACACTGTTGTCTTATCAGAAGATACTGATTCTTTAAGTTCTGATGCTGTAAATGCTGGAGATACTGGTGAAGCTGCTCCAACTGTAGATGCTGATGAAGCAGGTCCTTCAGGACATACTCCTCAACCGACTCTTCCTAAGTCTGAACTGGTAAAGGAGTTTGTTATCAGGGATGCACCAGTACCTTGGAGTGAAACTCCTGCAGGTCAGGAGTGGACTAAGGAATGGAACTCAGTTTCCTGTGTTCCAAATACATTACATCTTGCTGAGCACTTGACTAAAGCTGATGAAATATTAAATTCTGATGATTTTAAAACCCAGCTTAGAGTCACTGTATTGAGTAATAAACATCTACAAGGTCTTCATTCAACTACTCATGCAGAGCTACACAAGATTCAGGAGAACTTTATCAAATAAGAACAAGTTTGGAAAATTGATAAGAAAAAGTTCTTTCAACCTACCATTGACAGGATTGCTTATATTGAGAAAACTCAAGAGAAACCACAAGCTCAAATTGATCAAATTATGACAAATCAAGCTTCTCAGCAATCTCAACTTACTGAAATCCAATCCTCAGTGGAATTACTTATCTCTCTTTTACTACTTGCTGATGCCAAAAAGGGGGAGAAGGTAATTAAGTCCAAATGCAAAACTAACAAGACACTGCAAGGAAAGGATGATGGAAAAGATGACCAAGGAAACTCTGGAATGGGTAGTGGTCATAGTCAAGGTAGAAGATTCACATCAAGACAAGCTAGTCACAGGACAAGTTCTGATACTGGGAAAAGAATAAGTTCTGCTGCTGGTAAAAGGATAAGTTCTGATGAACTTCTAGATCTTGATGAAGAAATGTCAAGACAGTTATTTCTTCAAGAAAATCCAGGAATGGACTTGGAAAGTTTAAAGGAAGAAGAAGCCAGACTTAAATCAGAGAAAGTCACATCTAAATCTGAAGCTTCTGGTAAAAAGTCACTTCCAAAACTTAAAGGCATTGTGATCAAAGAAAGGACACATACTGAAGCAACATTGGCTAGATCACAACCACAGATAGATCCAAGATCCAAGGGTAAAGAAAAGGTTGGTGAACCTATCAAGGTTTATGTACCTCCTGAGGAAGAAGAAATTGCTGATGAAAAATATGATCTTGCTCTGATTTCAAGAAAAGTTCTTAAAACAACCTCTGACATGGCTCAAGTTGTTCAGAGTCAAGAAATTGTAAGTTCTGATATTCAAAGAAGCAAGTAACCTCTGACAGAGCTCAAGTTAACTTGATATCAGAAAATAGATCAAAGACACTCCTACCAGGATTCACTAAAGCAAAACAGACTCAATCTTTGAAGACTACTGCAAGTGGTTTTGAAGCAAGAGTAGTTACTGGAAAGGAAGCTAGAGATAAAACTGGATTGGGAAGTGCTGATGAAAGAAGAGTACACAACACTACTAATGATCCAACTTCCTTGAGTGAACCAGGTATTGGAGCAACTCCTGAGAGATTGAATCAACTGGAATCTGTACAGATGGTTTGCCATACCTACTTGAAAGAATACATCATGTTGTATTTCATGACAGATGGTAGGGTTTATCATATAAGACAAAATGCCATTCCATTGAAGTATTTTGAAGAATTGGAGCATGTACTTTTCTTACTTCAAGTGGATGACAGAATAACAGGGACTGCTGCAAACTACTTAAAAGAACAGATTCAGAGACAGAAAAGGCTTTATTCTGTTAAGTCTGACAACATATATGTTCCAAAGTACAGAGATCACAATGGTGATATTGTTGATATGAAGCCTAATACTGCACAGATCAGAACGTATCTTGATATTAAGGGACTTGAATTCAATCTAGAGTCTGACAAAGCTTATGTTATAAGACTAGATCAGGAGTTGAGAAAAGCAGAGATCAATGATCTCAGAGCTGCAATCTTTCAAACTGGTGAAGATACTGCAGAGCTTAAAGATGTTAAAAGGAGAATGATTGATGAACTAAGATATGCTGAGAAATGTTTGTTAAAGAACTATCTCAGAACAACTCCTGACATCAGAGAGATCAGAAAATGAAGAAGCCAAGTCGAAGATCTACAACTGCTTAAATTCTAATATTATACAGACTGAAGTTGTTATCAGAAGTTGAAATTGGTAAAAACTTTAAGGACTGTAAGTTGTAGTTATCTAGTCTAATTCTCATGCATTTGTACTTAATGTTTTTGACATCATCAAATATCTGTTAAACTTGTATATTATGTTAATTTACAAGTTGGGGGAGATTGTTAGATATATTTGATAATGTCATGGCTAATATGTTTTATGTTTAGCTTTCAGAATCTTACTGAACAGGATAAATCAGTACTTAACTGTTGATCAGTACTTATACTGGAAGTCAGGACTTAAGGATATCAGTACGTATGTTATCAGAAGATAATCATCAGAAGATAGATATCAGAACTTAAGTGCTGAAGGATAATCAGATAAAGGACAGTAGCTGATTAAAGGAAAGAAGATCGAGATAAACATAAGAAGAGATATGCATGAAGAAAGAATTCCGTGAAGAATGAAATACTTGAAAGAAAAGATATCTGATTGATATATTTTAGGAAGCATAATTATATTCCATATCAATTAGCGATTATCTTGTAACTGTGTAGTATATAAACACAGACATAGGGTTTACACTATAAGTGTTATCTTAATCGAAGTTATTATTCATTGTAACCCTAGCAGCTCTCGTGATATTTGTTCATCACTGAGAGGTAACAGTTCCATATTGTAACAGAGTTTATTGTTTCAATAAAGTTTGTTTTCTGTTACTTAAGTTCTTAAAGTTCGATTTGAGTGTACTATACACTGTATTCACCCCCTCTACAGTGTGTGTGACCTAACAATATATAAATTATATGTAGAGGGTGTAACCAGTCTACTCGTATATATGTATATTTAAAATAAAATTATACATTCTCAGTTTCGGCAAGGCTTCGTGCTGATAACGTGTTGTAATATACTAGTAATAATGGTAATAAAAGAGCTACTAAATTAGACAACAAGAGAAGAGGGGAATATGAGCATAGAAAAAATTTATCGGTGCAAAGTTTTCATTGATATATGCAATCTATTTATAGTAAAACAAAGGGAGCCAGTTTTTAATGCAATGTAGCAATTTCTACACATCTATGCATAGCCTAACTATTGCAATATGACTAACTATATGACAATCAATTTACAACAAGATCAATATTGTATAAATATTATTTAATTATTTTATGATTATTCTAAAAAAATTCATTTTCAATTTAACTTTTCACAAAATACACATTCAATAACGTTGTGCATCTATATCTATATATCTATATAAAGGAAAATCACGCATGTCTGACGTGGCTCCTCTAGCATCCATGTTATGTGTTTCTATTTGTTTTGATTTCCTGAAAAAAAAAATCATCAAAAAATCCAACCCTCAAAATTGAAAAGTTTCATAGAAATTGAAAGGTCTCAAAGAAATTAAAGAGCTTAGGTATTTATTGTTTCATCCCGGTTGGGATTGCTAAAGACCCTTTCAGTGTGTTACCCGGTATCAACAACCCCTGGCTCTTGACCTAAGTTTTGTGTTCTCCTCAAATGCTCCACAAACTACTCACCAATTAGCTTATAATTAGTAAGAAATTAGCAATGGTTCAAGGTCACTGCTTAGTTCTTCGGGGAAGTTTATTGAAAAAGGTGCGCTTATGTCTCTTTTTTGTGATTGATTTATTTCATTTGTAATTTGTTATTGAGGGTGCCTCTGTTTTTGTTATTGATTGCTTCATGTCATTTGTTGTTGTGGGTTATAGATTCTTTTGGCCAGTACGGCTCAATTAAGAATTCAAGCAAGTATATTGAATTAAGTTGTTACTTTATTTATCTTGTACATCAAATCTGCCACCATTTATTATGATGTGTTATAATATGTATTCTTTCTTCAGTGGTATGGGGTACGTGGTTACATTCAAAGTCCTAATTTAACTGAAGGATGCTACACTAGAATTTAGAAGTAATTTATCCAAATCGTACATATTCTTGAAGCAGGCCTGACATTTTAGGCTTATAACATGATGGTTTTTATGAATTATTTTTGTTAAATTTGACAATCTAGTAATCAAGTTGCTGAGGTTCTATAGGTCTTTTCATGTTAAAACTAAAGTAGTACAGGGGAAAAACTGAATTGAGAAACTCTTTGTGATGGTTCTATAAAGATAATTCTTTCTATTTTCATTAACAATATATGGTCCATTTTTCGTATATTCACTCTCTCGATAAATAAACTATGGGATATTGCCAGTTCTTATATTGTTAGCTGATTTGTATGAGTTCTTTAGTTGAATGTATACATTGGTCATGGATAACAAATTTGTCAAAAGTGCGTGACAACAGTTCATTGCATTAGTTATATAAAGTGAAAATTGGACTTCGTGGACATTGTGCAAGCTATTTTGTGATCTGATTAGATTAGTTCAGCTATGTTGTTATTTGTAGGTATTAGAGGCAACTGGGACATTAAAACCAAAATTCCGTAGCAATTTTAATGACAACTTTATGGAATGGATCAATTTGAAGGACATATGCTCAAATTTTTACAACAGAGTGGTAAGCATGATTAGTATGTTTGATTATTTTCAGTTCAAATTTAGATATTATGATTATTTTCCTTTCTTGTGTTAATAAGAGTTTTAGTGTAACAAGATAATCGTTACATATAAAGTGTAACTAAAGTTTGGATTTATATGAATAAATCCAAAAAACATAAAATGATGTGTCACGACTCTTGGATGTAAATATTTATGATCATTTTGTTGCCTCCTTTCGCCCGTGCTTTATAGTTTGATGCTAGAAATTAAGTTTATGAAGAAATGGAAGACCTAATATTCATGTTTTCAGCTTAGTGTTGGGTTGTGTAGCATTTGAATATCATGTACTATATTCCATACCTATCCATATATTAGTCTTCCCGTATGAAATGTTTACCCGTACAGATGTCTTGCAAGCAATCTTATATGTGTATAATCTGTACTAAGCATGCTTCATCCAAGTTATGCGCTAATGCTCAATCTCGGGTACATATCTCAATGTCATGTTCTAATTTGTCTAAAAGTTTTAGGCTAACTAAAAATGGCCACCCGAATTCAAGTAAATGGTTGGTATAGGTACGAACAGAGGCAAATCCATCGAGAGGAACCCATTTTCCCAACCCCCTGTATTAAAAAACATTGTTAATGAAACTATAGCTAGGATGACAATAAATGCATCAATATTTAGGATATCTGTGGCGCCCCAAAACCCGGGGTCAGGAGTCTCGGAAGCCACGCTATCTAAACTCACACAACTCACACTACAATATGTAAATACTCATGCTTCACGACCCCACACTTAACACACACACACTACAGGTTATTGTCTTGGAAACGAACCATCATTACTAGAGAATTTTATTACAACCCAAATGTAATTAGTCTTACCGGGGGTGACCTTTAAGTAAGGTTAATCCGCCGGCCGAATATACGCTTCTTATTTCTTATTTTACATAAACCATACTTATAAATAAGCCGAACTAAACAACTGAAAACTAATCCAGCTTATTCCGACTACCTGAGGTACTGCACCAAACAATCTACGGAACAGCTGGCCATTTCCTACCCGTTTCCTGGATGTGGTTCTCATGGCAGGCATCTTGATTCACTGTTGTGTTGTGTCAATTTAAGAAAACAAGTGTGAGCTAAGATGCTCAGCATAATAATGTACAGTATGAAAATGATTGTATAATAACATCATATATTATATATATATTTTATTTAAAAGTAGATTCTCGGTGTCCCACACCTTCTTATGAGAATAATTCTTTTAAGGGGTTTTTATAACCTGCGAATACCTTAATGGTAATCCCAGCACCTAGGCTTGGGTTACGGTATTGCATATCAATTCCAATTGGAAGATTTTGGACATCTCACAGGAGCCACCGCATACGATGATCAGTCGTCCTACGGAAAGTAACCTTCTTTACTAGTAAAAGGACTAATACCATCATCTCTCTCGGGTATCACCCTGGCCGCATTCGGGCTACGTGTCCCATTTTCGGGTATACACATACTTCACAAGTTCCTGAGTACACAAAGTACCTTCGCCTGCGGTACCTTTGGTAGCCCATCCAGCACACGTAGTACCAGAGTCTACCCCTCCATTGTCCTTCAACAGTATTCTATCCATCCCGGGAACTTGAACCACATCGAAGTTCCCCAAGCGTTTTGCTTGTTGATAGAGATAATTTATTTTTTTAGAATATAAGTGTATATATGTATATACGTACTTTCGAGAATTTCGGAGGAAGTACTAGGGATGTGAGTTGACCGTTGTCAACAGATAATTAATAAGGGGAAAGTTCTTCTTGAAACTATATTCAATATAATAATAAGTCGGGATAATATTCACCGACGATCTAAATTATTCGAATGATACTTCTAAATCGGAAGGTATATCAGGATCTATGATCTTTAAATAAATAACAATCCTCAATAAATAATCAATAATTAAATAATAGTCTATAAATAATTAAATGATAATTGATATTCATCATACCTCGAATGAGTTATTCTTTTAAAAGATTTATTTAAATAATATCCTCAACTAGTTGTGTTTACATAATTAATAATCTATAATGATTAATCGGGTTTGAGTAAATAAACATTGAAGTATACTACTCCTATAATAAAGGAATACGTATATAATATTTAATATCCGAATTAATAAAATATAGTTGAGGGAATATGCTCATTGGGAAATCGTTTTAAAAGTTCGAGGTGTTTTAATGTTTCGTAAGTGAACGATGAGTCCCTTTAAAACGTACTATTGTGGACTTATATCCATCCTATAATATCTCCGGAATGATTCCGGGTTTTATCTTAAATCCCGACCGACCCTCGGTCTATCTCATACATTACGCTTAAAGCGAAATAACATTTCACGATATATACTTATCGTACAACATCGCTATATCATGCGAAAATTCAAAACTACGTATCATGGCAAACATAGTATTTATGCGATGATAGTAAAACAATCTTTTCACAACACAACAGAAAAATGGAGTTGGGTTTGTAAACTTTCCTGGGTATCTCGAGGTGGAGGATGCTCTAGGTTCCGCTCGGAAATCTATAACCATAAACACATTTCATTTCGTTAGGTTCCGTCCTAATTCACAGTAACTCGCACTCATGCGCTACTCATTATACACCTCTCAACTCATACTACCCTTAACATTTCTTTTAAGTCATAAACACTTTATGGTCACTTCATTTTCCTAAGTATCTTGAGTTCATTCTCATTATCGTTGTCGGCTCCGCTTAAGGATTCTTACGGTTTCTACTCGCGCGGTCTCGGCTCCGACATTTTATAAAATTGAGAAATCATTATTTCACTTGAAATTTTTATGACAGTTAGGAAACTCCACATGTTACTCTCTGTAAAAATTTCATGATTTATGAATACATTTAAGTCTATCCTTTATATTTTCAAAATTCGTGATTTGTAGCAGTTTTTATCGCGTAAAACACTTTTACTAAAACGATCATAACGTTTGATCCGTAAATCGGAATTAAGAGATTCAAGTGCCTAAACGATCCTTATAACATTGTCTATCTTAAAAAAGGTTATTTCTCAAGAATCTACAGTTTACAACTTCGAGACTTTCTGCAGAAACTTAAAGTTACGGTTTGTTGTTTTAACGAAGTTACGTTTACAATCGGGGTTTCGTTTATGCCTTAACTATCAACACAACCACCAACAATCATCATATCATCATCAAAACACAAACTCCTCTCAAGAACATCATGTTCTTGAGGCAACAACAACCAACCTTGTTATTCCCAGTGGACTAACAATGAGATTTACAGAAGGGGGTTGAATGTAAATCTCAAAACTTTTTCAAGTTTTGAGCAGTTTCTAAGGCTAAGTGTTTTGAACAAGTGTGTGAATTGCTTGAAGCTAATACAGACAGATATATATTCAAACACAAATGTAAAGAACACAAAGAACTTAAAAACTTTTCTGGTGGATTTGTTGTTCCACCAGAGATGTGTTATTTCAGAAAATCTGTGATTCAAAGAATTAAATCACAGCTGCTTCCTAGTACAAACTAGATGATTTTCTCTCTGGATATTTCTAAACAGCTCAGGAAAATTTATCTAATTACTAGCTGCTACTTGGTTTATATATCACCAAGTTTACAAGTGAAGACAAAACTGTAAAATACAATTAAAAAGATTCTTCACATGTTTCTTCTTCATTTCTCTATCAATGCAATTAGGCTTGGCTGTGATCTTTGAATACTTCCTTGTTTGCATCAGAATGGAAATGCTGCATTTTCTTGATTCCTCCTAGAGGCTTCCACATTCCAGTTTGTCTCTGTCAACCCATGTGCCTCTGTCAGCTTGTGAATTGTCACTATCAACTGCTAATGAACTAAGCATCCGTTGAAGCTTTCATCCGTTGATGCCTTATCCGTTGAGGCTTTATCCGTTGAAGCTTTATCCGTTGATGCATTATCAGTTGAAGTCTTTATCCGTTGAAGCACTTATCCGTTGATGGATATTATCCGTTGAAGCATTAGAGACATCCGTTGAAGCTTTGTTTCTTATCCGTTGAAGGTCTTCAATATCGTTGATACTTCTTCACTTATACAAAATTACAAGGCATGAAATATTTACAATTAGCCCTCCTATTTGCATATCCACTAGTAGTCAACATGACTGATAATTTCCTACAACATCTAAGAATTACAACTTGAATCCAGAGAATGAAATGTGCTACAATACTAAACTTATTGCTAAGTAAAGCTACTCCTTCAACGGATAGCCAAGATGGTCTTATCCGTTGAGGCTACAAACACTAGATTTCTACTTAAGTGTTTTGTTTAACTTATCATCAAACTAATACACATATTCCTAACAATCTCCCCCTATTTATGTCTACTAGAACTGTAGGCATAAATTTGGGTTTAGCTTGATGATAACAAAACACTTGACAAATATATAAACTGTAATAAAGCAGAAATTCAAAAGTGCTACAAAAATGTGTATGCTGAGATGGAATTGAAGAATTACATTGTTTCCAAGGGTGCTCCTTTAGCCTGAGCAGATTATTTCTTTTCCTTTGATCCTTGTTTTCTTTCCTAGCCTCCTGTCATTCTCCTCTATTTGAAGTTGAAGTTGTCTGTAGAATTCAGCTTCATCTTCTTCATTGATGTCCAACTTAGATTGCATATCCTTGAGAGTTTCATTACTGGCAATCTTGAGCTGATCTTCAATTCTGAAAAATCTTCTGACTCCTTTGTTGTCTCTGAACTCCATCAACCAATGAGGTGATTTGTGAACTGTAATTCCTCTTTCTTGAATGAGTAATGTTCTAGGCAAGGCATTGGGCTCCCTCCAAGTTTTCCTTATGTTGGCAATCTTGTTGAGAATCTCAGTCTTGGCAGTCCTGGTAAAGCCAGAATCCCTTTGTATGGCTGAGTAGACTCTAATCAAGGTAGAGTAGCCTTCATTCAGAATCTGTAGAGAGGCCAAGTTCTTTCCCCATCTCCTTTGTATTTGAACACTAGTCTTTCTGGTAGCTGTCTGTAGGCAGCTATTCCCCTTACTTCCTCCAGCTCATCCAGATAGAGTTCAATGTCTGAAAATTCTTTTATGTCACAGATGTGAACATAATCATCCTTAGAGGCTTGAGGCTTAGGCTTCTGTGTGAATTTGATTGAGGCTTTAGAGGGTGTTGATTTGATTCTTCTTTTCTGCTTCTTTGATGGTGGAGAAGAGGTTAGGAAGGTGGGCAATTTGATGGTGTCCCAATCAATTGGTTCCTCCTTGGGAATGATTGTTTCACCATGAATGTTCATGAAGGGGTCAGGCACAATGGGTTCAGGAATAGAGGGTAGTGGTTTGGATTTGATTGGGTTTCTTCAGTCTTATCTACCATCTTTCTCTTTGCATTGGCCTTCTTTCTGTTCCCTTTCTGCCATTCTTCTCTTCCTTACTTTCTTATCAGTATCAACCATGTCCCCCATAGCTTCATCTTCACTTTTGTCTTCAATTTCTTTCTGTTCTTCAGCCTGACTTGACTTTAGCTGTTTTTCAAGCTTTGCTTGTGCTCTTTTGTCAGCCTTTAGCTGTTTGGCTTCTTCCTTCAACCTTCTGGTTTCTTCCCTCTTGGCTATTGAGAATTTGGGATGTCCTTGCATCACACATATGCTCTTTCCCTCTCTGAAGATAATAGCCATGTTCCTCCTTACAGCCACATCCATGGTCTCTTTGAGCTTTGTGATACTTCTACCCAAAAGCTTGTCCTCATCAGCCTTTGGAAGAGGAAAATCCACTTCTTTCAGAGGATTCTTTGTAGAGTCCTTATGGATCTGTTGTTGGGCTTGAGAACCATAGGTTTCAGATCTTGGAAGAAGTCTCTCCAACCTTATTCCTCCCTACTGGCTTGAGCTCCATAATAATTGATTCCACTTTGTGCTATGCTTCACAGATTGTGATTGAGAAGTTGTAGAACCAAAATTTGTTGCATCTTTTCATCAATCTTCTTCCTTTGCTCTTTGACTTGCAATTCAGCTGCTGCTATCTGGATTAGATCAATTCCATCAAGCTTTCCTTTGATTTGAATAATTGGAGAAGTGGTGATGGCAGGAACTAGCACTTGAGATTTGAACTGTTGTTGATGGCTCTCCTTCCCCTTCCCCTTTATTCTCCCCCTTTTTGTTATCATCAAGGGTAGGGGTCAAGCCTTGTTTTGCCAGCTGCATGAGTAGATTTGTTTGAGTTTGTTGATTCTGAAGAATGGTGACCATAGAGTCTTCAATGATCTGAACTCTGGTTTCCAATCTGGCCAGCCTCTTGTCAGCATCAGATTCTTTCCTCAGTCTCCCCAACAAATCTTGCATAGTACCATAAGGTATGACTGAATCCAACTTCTCAGCATTGTAGGATTTCAGATCAGCAATGTCCTGCTTGAGCTCATCCACACTTAGATTCTGTTTGAATGCTGCAACTGCAAGAGATGCAGAGATTCCAGATGAGCTTGAAGAATTGCCTTGGTACCAGCATCTGTAGTCTCCTGAAGGGCCTTCTGAATTGTCATGACTTGTCTGACCAAAGTGACACCAAACTCTCCTGGTGTTGATGCTTTTGCCCATGCCCATTCAGGAAGATCTGGAACAGAACTTGGGCCTGCTACTCCCCCTAAGTTCATGCTCTCATCCAAAGAATCAGAGTCATCATCATTAGAATTTACTCCAAATTCTTCAGATGGCTCACCAGCTTGAGAAGGCAGCCTGTTAACAGCAGCTTTGTCTCTGAGAAGAGATTCTGAAGTGTGTACAATTTAATGTCTGTTCTGCCTCCACATTGCCCTGAGCAGCCAATAATTGATAGGCTGAAACAGGATGAGTAAAAGTGTCAGCATCCAAGGAAATGTTATCAATTACAGCTTTGTAATGTTGCTGAAATTGTCTTTCCTTTTCTGCATCATCCACTTTCATTGACTCACTAGCAATGGCTGGATCCACCCTTATAGCTTCTGTACCTGCCTTTCTCTCATTTTCTCTATTTTCTTGCATCAGGGGCTCCCCCTGGCTCACACACACCCTCACACCCTCACCCTCACCTTCTAAGGTGGCACTCCCCTCACTCACTTTTGCCATGCTGGAAGAAATAGCATGCATATGGTGACTCTCAACCTCTCCTTTTGCCTGGGAGCAACCCAGCCTCTCACTCAAAAGATCACTCCCTTCCCTCAAACCTAAAAGTGATTGTACAGTAACCATGTCCTCTACAGTTGGAATTGTTTCTGTTATGTTGTAGAGACCATCAACGGATAGGGAGTATCCGTTGAAGTGGAAACTGATGGTATCAACGGATAACTGCTGTTAAGCTTATCCGTTGAAGAACAACCACTTGTCAACGGATGAGAGATATCCGTTGAAGAAGGAAAAGATGTAGATATAGAAAGTGACATAATTGTTGAATCTGTGTGAATTGATTTTAAGTGAGGTGACACAGATTCTTCAACTACATCTGAAAGAATTGGCTGATGATCCAACAAATCATCTAAAAGATGATGATCATCAGGTTTTGAGTGGGGCTCCTCCCTGAGTTTTAATGAGGGAGAATCAGGAATTGATGTGAATATCATATCCACATCCAGAGAGGGTGATGGAGAGTTTGATGATTGGTGTGTTTCTATTATGAGAGAATGGGGCTGTGACTCCACATTTGCTGGAATCACATCAAGCTGAATTTGAGAAGGCTCAGATACAGGTGGATGTATCTGTGCTGTGTGTGCCCCTTGTGTGGAAACTAGGGTCTTGGCCTTCTTCTTCCTTGAAAAGGCTTTAATTGGTGAATGTGTGGCTTCAGTGTCCCTCCCTCTTTTGTTCTGTGTCCCTGGTTGGGGACTATTTTCAATAGTTACATCCTTTTGGGAGGATGCAACTAGGGATGTGTTGACTCCTTTTGAACCACCACAGTCTTTTGAGAGACTGTGGCTTGGCTGGCTTGGGTACCACTCACCTCTCCCACCTTATCCTGGGGGGTTTCTTGATGTTCACCCCTCCCCTCACCACTCACACCCTGTTCACTCCCTTCAGGGTTTATGGTAGTTGTTACAACTGTTGTCTTTTGAGAAACAACAGAGGTAGTTTTCTTTGACTTGAGTTTTGAAACTTTAGTTTTGGTGGCTTTGGTAGGAACCTGTTTGGACAAAGACACAGATTCCATGCCACACTAGAAGGCAAAGAAACAATGGGGTTGGAAATAGTAGGAGTTATAGAAGTGTTTACCTCACTTACCTGTGGTGCATTCATGATTGGCAAATATACCAATGGCACCTGGCTGTTGAGGTTCATTCTCAAAAGGTCTGCAAGGACCCTTTTCTCTTGTGCCCAGCATTTGAGTTTATTATTCTCATTTGATATAACCAATCCTTCAGCAACATGGTTAGCCAATAACATAAAGAATCTAGCATAGTAGATGTTATGTGGTCTATTAGCTTTGTTACCTAATCTGGAACCTAATTCTAGCATGACACAGTTGCTAAAATTAAAGTACCTATCAGAAACTAGCATATAGAGCATATTAACAAGAGATGAAGTTATGGCATCAAAATTGCTAATCTTCCCAGAGAAAACCTTAATAAAGGCATCTCCAAGAAAACTCCATTCTTTCCTAAGGCCTTTCCTTCTAATGCTACCTAAACTAGCAGAATCAAAAGCATAGCCTATGGAATCTAACATAGCAGATACATCTTTATCAGTGTGTGGTGTATGGCATTATTCTCAGGCAACTTAAAGCAAGACTGTATATCATCACAGTTAATGCAATAATCCTTACCTTTGAGAGAGAAGGCAATAGTCATATCTGTGGAGTTGAACTCTGCAGTTGTCCAAATCTCCTCAATCACCTCACAGTAGATGGTTGGGGCTTCCAGCATTGCATAGCTAGTTTGCAGTTTTTGATGAAGTCCATCATCTTGTGATAATCAGAATGGGCTTCATTCTTTTCAACCAAGGCTACGAAATTATTCTTTTCATAAACAAATCCTGTTTGAGACATAATTTTGACTACTGGTGCCATTGTTGTGAGTAGAGGTTGCAGAGAAAAACTTGAGAATTTTGGGAGAGAAGGAGAATAAAATTGCAAGAAAGCGTAAAGTGAAAATAAGAGTTCAATGGGCTTTTATACTTTCTTGAATTAAAACGTAAATAAAATGATACTTTTAAGTAAATTACAGCCGTTCAAGAATAAATAAAACTGTAGAAATTCTAAACTGCCTTTACAAACAAATACATAACAGTGTATATCTGTATCAACGGTTAAGTAAAGAATCAACGGCTGTGACTTACTGAAAGTAACTGATGTGACACTTCAACGGATAAGGTAAATAGTTATCCGTTGATGATCAACACTATTTTATCCGTTGAGGGATAAAATTACCAGAAATGTATTTGTCTTTCAACGGATAATGAACATCCGTTGATAGAACAATTTTGGCTTTCAACGGATAGGGAATATCCGTTGATAGGATAAGTCTTACTTAAAGCCAACTTTGTTCTTGCAGCAAATTCATTTCAGGCTTCAAGCAGATTATATAGAGGACATAAATTTATGAATAATTAAGCATACCTAGCTCACTTACTAATCTTGTGAATGTTGATTCATCAAGTGGCTTGGTAAATATGTCTGCAATCTGCTTTTCACTTGGAAAAAATGAAGTTCCACTGTACCTTTCATCACATGTTCCCTAATGAAGTGGTACTTGATATCAATGTGCTTGGTTCTTGAGTGCTGCACTGGATTTTCAGTAATGGCAATGGCACTTGTGTTGTCACAGAATATTGGAATTTTGTCAACAGTCAAACCATAGTCAAATAGTTGATTCCTCATCCATAGTATCTGTGCACAGCAACTACCAGCAGCAATGTACTCAGCTTCAGCTGTTGATGTAGAAACAGAATTTTGCTTCTTGCTGAACCATGACACAAGCTTGTTCCCTAGAAATTGACAGGTGCCAGTTGTGCTTTTCCTGTCTATTTTACAGCCTGCATAATCTGCATCTGAGTAGCCAATTAGATCAAAACCAGACTCTCTAGGGTACCAAATTCCTAGATTTGGAGTCCCTTTGAGATATCTGAAGATTCTTTTAATAGCCACTAAGTGAGATTCTTTAGGGTCAGCTTGAAATCTAGCACAGAGACATGTAGAAAACATTATATCAGGTCTACTAGCAGTTAAATATAAAAGTGAGCCAACCATGCCTCTATAACTTGAAATATCCACAGACTTTTCAGCCTTGTTTAATTCAAGCTTGGTGGCAGTGGCCATGGGAGTTTTTGCAGATGAACAATCCATTAAGTCAAACTTCTTTAAAAGATCATAAATATATTTAGTTTGACTAATGAAAATTCCATCACTAACTTGTTTAACTTGTAAACCAAGAAAATAAGTTAGCTCTCCCATCATGCTCATTTCATATTTACTTTGCATTAACTTAGCAAACTTTTTACAAAGCTTATCATCTGTAGATCCAAATAATATCATCTACATAAATTTGAACAAGTATTTTAGAGCCATTAACATTTCTAAAGAAGAGAGTTTTGTCAACAGTACCTCTTGTGAAGTGATTATCTAGAAGGAATTTTGACAAAGTCTCATACCAGGCTCTAGGTGCTTGCTTTAGTCCATAGAGTGCTTTCAACAGATAATACACATAGTCTGGAAAGTTTGGATCTTCAAATCCTGGAGGTTGGCTTACATAAACTTCTTCCTCCAATTCCCCATTTAGAAATGCACTCTTGACATCCATTTGATAGACTTTGAAATTGGCATGGGCTGCATAGGCTAGAAAGATTCTGATGGCCTCAAGTCTGGCAACTGGAGCAAATGTTTCATCAAAATCTATTCCTTCTTGTTGAGAATAGCCTTTAGCAACCAATCTGGCTTTATTCCTTATGACAATGCCATTTTCATCCATTGTTTCTGAATACCCATTTTGTGTCAATAGAACTCTTGTTCTTTGGCTTGGGTACCAGCTTCCATACTTTGTTCCTTTCAAATTGGTTTAGCTCCTCTTGCATTGCTAAAATCCAATCTGGATCCAATAGAGCTTCTTCCACTCTCTTAGGTTCCTCCTGTGATAGAAAGCTACTATACAGACATTCATCTTGAGTAGCCCTTCTAGTTTGCACTTTAGATGTAGCATCACCAATGATCAGTTCAAAAGGGTGATTCTTGGTCCATTTCCTTTGAGGTGGTAGATTAGCTCTAGATGAGGTTGCCTCAGTATTGTCATGATGTGAGATAGAATGTTGATTGGTTGAAACTCCCCCTGAGTTGCTGATCCTTTGAAAGGAATTGGGAGCTCTATCAACTGATGAAGTGAATTGATTATCCGTTGACAGACTGTGATCAACGGATGCTTCATTATGAACTTCAACGGATGATGCACTTTGTCTTTCAACGGATGCTGCATTGCTTCTTTCAACGGAAGCTGAATTATGACTTTCAACGGATGCAGCATTCTGTGCATTATCCAAAGGCAGATTTGAATTCTTCTTGAGATGCCTTCTTCATCATTCTCATCTTCACTATCATCACAATATATCTCAATGTTGTCAAATTTGAGTCCTTCATGATGTCCCTCATCTGTTAGTCCATCAATCTTTTTCATCAAACACAACATGCACAGATTCCATGACAATGTTGGTTCTTAGATTGTAGACCCTATGATTTTCCAGCAGAATAACCAACAAATATTCCTTCATCAGCCTTTGCATCAAACTTCCTTTGTGATCAGATTGATTCCTTAAGATGTAACATTTGCAACCAAAGACATGCAGAAAGTTTAAAGTTGGTTTTCTTCTCTTGAATAATTGATAGGGAGTCATGCCTTTTGCCTGATTGATTAGAGAAATATTCTGAGTGTAACATGCACAGTTAACAGCCTCAGCCCAAAAGTAAGTTGGGAGTTTTGACTCTTCAAGCATTGTCCTTGCAGCTTCAATTAGTGATCTGTTCTTCCTTTCCACCACACCATTTTGTTGTGGAGTCCTTGGAGCTGAGAACTCATGCATGATCCCATTTTCTTCACAGAACAACTTCATGGTTGAATTCTTGAACTCAGTTCCATTGTCACTCCTAATATTCCTTACTTTGAAATCAGGATGATTGTTGACTTGCTTGATATGATTGATAATGATTTCACTAGCTTCATCCTTTGATCCAAGAAAATAACCCATGAAAACTTTGAGAAATCATCTACAATCACTAGGCAATATCTTTTCCTTGAAATTGACAATACATTGACTGGTCCAAAAAGATCCATGTGTAGCAGTTGTAATGGTTCATCAATTGCAGATTCAAGCTTCTTACTGAATGATACTTTCTTTTGCTTTCCTTTCTGACAAGCATCACACAGTCCATCCCTTGTGAATTCCACTAGAGGCATTCCTCTAACTAAGTCCTTTTTGACTAGATCATTCATTGTCTTGAAATTCAAATGGGACAGCTTCTTGTGCCATAGCCAACTTTCAACTGCACTTGCTTTGCTGAAAAGACAAGTAATGGATTCTGCATCTGTAGAGTTGAAGTCAGCTAAGTACACATTCCCTTTTCTAACTCCAGTTAGAACCACTTTATTGTCCTTTTACTTGTGACAATACAGGCTTCAGAATTGAAGGAAACAGTATTCCCTCTGTCACATAGTTGACTGATGCTCAATAAGTTGTGTTTGAGACCATCAACCAATGCAACTTCATCAATGATGACATTTTCTTTTGAAATCAAGCCATATCCCATAGTGAATCCTTTGCTGTCATCTCCAAAGGTTATGCTAGGGCCAGCTCTCTCCTTAAACTCTGTGAGCAGGGTGAAATCTCCTGTCATGTGTCTTGAACAGCCACTGTCCAAGTACCATAGATTCCTTCTTTTTCCCTGCACACAACAAAATCAATCAAGTTGATTTTGGTACCCAAGTTTCCTTGGGTCCAGCCTTGTTAGTCTTTTTCCTAGACTTCATTCCTCCTGCATCTTTTGACTTAGGTAACTTTGGGTCAACCTTGATCTCAGATGTGGTTGGTTGAAGTGTAGGGTTAGTCACAGAATCATTTAGCACATTTGATTGAATTTGATAAGGCATAGATTGTGCAAACATGTTATTCCACATAGGCATATTGTATGGCATTTGAGGCATACTAAATGCAGTAAAATAAGGATTATTAATATATGGCATGTTTGCAAAATGTGCATGGGGATTCTGATGAGACATAACAGGCATAGCATGCAGAGGTGACATAGACATGTTAGGCATGGAGGGATTTGAAGGCATGGGAGCATTTTTAACAGATTTGCAATTATCAGATAGGTGATTAACACTTTTACAATGCACACAGCTTTTTCTAGGAGCATACCTATCAGGTGTGTAATTGTTATGTTTATTAATCCCTACCTTCCCATTTCTTTTAGATTTTCTTTTAGTTTCCTTCTTATCCTCAACCAACTTAAGCCTATTTTTCAGCTGATCTAAAGTCATGTGTCCTATATTCACCTTACTGCATCTTTGGATGTGCTAGCTCCTTCTTTGACAAAGTTCTTGAGAGTTGAATCATTCTTCTTATTTTTAAAATTACTTGCCTGTTTTAATTGATGAGCCTTCAACGGATGCTCCTTTTCTTCCTTCAACGGATAACTTTCATCATCCGTTGATTCCACATCCGTTGACAATCCATCAATTAATTCTAACTCCTTTTTGTTTTTCTTCCAGGCATCCTCACAGAACTATTCAATTCCCTGAACCTTGGCAATCTGAACACTAACATCCCTAGATGTTTTCCAGGCCTTGATTACCTCTTGCTCACTTTCTAACTGTTTAGAAAGAATTTCTACTTTCTTAACAGCTTCTTCTAGTTCACTCTCAACAGTCAAGCATTTAAGTTTAATCTTTTCAAGCTCAATTACCTGATCTCTAACACACATTCCTATCACTTAAAAACACATTATTCTCTTTGATCCTAGTGTTTTCTTTAGCTAGTGATTTAAGGGAAACACGCAAATGATATAATTCATTGGACATATCATTTATGGCTTCATTGCATTCATGTTTAGAAAGCTGAGAGAGATCAGTAGTAATTACCTGGTTGCTTGATGAACTAGTTTCATTTTCATCAGAATTAGCCATCAGGGCTAGGTTGACATATTCCATATCATCATCTTCATTGACCCCATCTGCTGCCCAATCATCTTGAGTGAGAAAAGCTCTTTCCTTTTGTTTGAGCAAATCAAAATACTTCTTTTTGTAATCAACTTGCTCAAATTTCTTTTTATCAGAGGTTGGCTTCCTACACTCACTTGCAAAGTGTCCACTAATGCCACAGTTGTAACATTTGAACTTTGATTTGTCCACCATGTTTTTGTTTGGCTTAGTGAATTTTGTATTTTTCCTGAACTTCATCTTTGCAAACCTCCTGGACAGAAAAGCCAGATGTTCATCAATATCATCAGAGTCATCCTGACTGGAATTGTCTTCATCCTCAGCTACTTGCTCTTTACCCTTGCTTGATTCTGATTTGCTTGTGCCAATTTTGAGACTTGGCATTGTCTTTTCCTCATTCCTGGCTTCAACCTTCTCACTGTCAGCTACAAGTGCAACTGATCCTCCTTTTCTCTTTCCCTTTTCCAACAGCTCATCTTGCTCCATCTCAAGTTCATGTCTTCAAAATTCCATATAATCTTTCAAGTGTGAAGTCCTTATAATCTTGAGAATTTCTTAGAGAAACAGTCATAGGCTTCCATTCCTTTGGTAGAGACCTTAGAAATTTTAAATTGGAGTCCTTGACTTGGTACACTCCCATACAGCTTCAATCCATTCAACAGTTTCTGAAATCTGTTGAAGGTATCATTCAATGATTCTCCTTCTTCAAAGTGAAAATATTCATACTGTTGAATGAGAAGCTGCATTTTTTTTCTCTAACTTGCTCAGTGCCTTCACAGATAAGCTGCACAGTATCCCAAATTTCCTTAGCAGTTTGGCTGTTGATGACATTGTCAAACATATCTTGATCCAGGCCATTAAACAGAATGTTCATGGCTTTCTTGTCCTTGTGGACCTCTTCAATATCTTCAACAGTCCATTCTGCCTTTGGCTTGGGAATAGACTGTCCAACAGCAACTGTTGCAGTAGCAGCTGTGCCACCTTGTGAGGATGTGAGGACCATTCTCAATGCAGTTGATGCAGCTTTCATTGAGAGGAAGATGTAACACCCCCAGATCCGGGGTCGGGGATCCGGGTCGTCACGGTCTTTCTTTCCACAATATCACTTCACTTAATTAATAATAATAACCTTATGCTGTGACCCCACAACACACACCACAACCCGTTATAGTCTCAGAGATGAAATTTAAATAAGTACAAGTCTTTGAATCCACAATTTAAAAGTTATTACAACCCAAAACGATTACTTGATAAATTTACAGTTAATTGCCAATCTGCCACAGTTATAATTATACATAATTGATTCTCAAAAGTAGATGGTCTGATCCACAATAGATCTACCTCTGCAGCTATAGCAGCTACAACATCATCGGGAAGACGCGGGACGCTTCCCACGCGCTTGCGCTGGGTCTGCTGGAGTCTGGCCATCTCCCTAACTGTTGTTGTGTGATGAAGAAATAAAGCAAGAGTGAGCCTTACAGCTCGCAAGATAATACATAGTGATAACAATAATATAAGTATCTAAATGGATACTTACTAGAATCTTTATCATGTGTAAGATAATTACTTACTAGATATAAGTAAAAACAAGGAATGAAGTTACCAATACTTCACTACACTTATATCATTTATAAAGCTACTTGAACTACCACCGTTCAAAGTATTATAAGTTTTAAAAAAAAACATCCCATAGATGAGACCACAAGTTAAGACTTGAATAGATTCAATCTTTGAAATATTATTGAATGAAATAAAGTTATGAGATACTTTATTTAGTCCCGATATATATATCCACATATATATCTCTTAAACATTTCCTGGAACCTCTGTTATGTAAAGTATGAACAGAGTTTGAAACATCCAATGAATTTGGAAAGGAAAAGAATTTTGGCATAAACCAGATATCTTGCTGATCAGGCAAAGATACCAATAGTAACCTTTTCTACTAGTAGATGGATGAATCCCCCACCGGTCATCACCCTGGCCACATAAGGACCTTGTGCTGGACCGCCACCCGGCCTCTTACGCGTTGATGGACTGCCACCCAGCCACTTACACTGTCATAGACCGTACCCCGGCCTGTCGCTTATGCCGACTCAATTAGATGGGCTTACTTCCCGAATATTGGGCAAGTAATCAATTCATTTACCAAAACTGCAACCTCGTTGCGAATATAAAATACACCACAGAGCCGGATTCCCCAGGTTTTGAGCGAGTATTTAAATCCCCTTAAAAAAGGAAGATCTTAAATATAAAAATGAGTTTTGGGATCCGCTCTGACTTTAAAAATCATTTTGAAGATTCGAAAACACTTTATAGAGTGTTTGGAGTAAAGCTGATTTAATGAAGTAAATCAGTCCCCAGAATATTTAGAAATGACTGAATATTATTATTTAAATAATATTCCCATAAAGAATAATCTTTATAAAAATAATTGAAGTAGAAGTATTAAAACTTATACTTGAAACGAGTATTAAATAACCAACGATATACTTATATGAAAGTATTATCTTTATTTGAATAATCGAAAATAAGTTTAATTATGACACCTTATTCTTTAATAAAATAAAGAATATATCTCAGCAAATAATCGGAGTCATAGATCCTCAAATGAATATTCAAATAATATTCATTAATAATATAAACTGAGTCATAAGCCCTCGAATAAATATTCAAATAATATTCAGATAATAAATAAAAGGAGTCATACGCCTTCGAATAATATTCGAAATAATATTCAATAATAAAATAAAGTTAAAGTATCGAATAAACCTTATTCGATTAATAGTTTGGAAAACTATAACCATATATATATATATATATATCCATATCCATATATAAAATCTACTCGGGATCCTCGACTCCCGGTTTTAGAAAATATTTTCACCTTTGGGTCCCTATACTAAGGGTATATGCAAGTTACCGCTATTCTCTAGCATAGGTATTATCAACTGAACCAACAGATATATATTTCAAGAATATGAAACAGGCATGCATATATACCATATCACATGCTACAATATATCGCAAGAATTTGCTAAATAACCAATATGCATTTATCGCAAGATCATGCATATACAAATGTATACATCACAACAACAGTATAACGGATAGAATACTTGCCTGAGCGACTTGGGGTGATAAAAGGCTCGGGATGAGTCTGGTAACCTATAAACAACAAGTAAGTTGGAATTAAACCAAAATCACTTGTAAATCTATACTTAACTAACTTAGACTCTAACGCTTGTTTTGCGCTCACTGATTCGCTTAAGTCACTCGGGTACCCTCGGCTCCACCATTTTTAATAATTTAACCTTTACGAGTTTTAAAGCGATTCCTTCGCGAGTGTCTTACCAACTGCCTAACACACTTACCATAAATGTTTCATACATTAATTAACCCTTTTTGGTCTTTAACCTATGTTTCAAAGTAAGGCGAGGGGAAAAGTTTCGTTCGCGAAACGCCGTTACTTGAAACGGTCGTTTCTCCTAAACCGTGCATCGGAATCGAACGAACTACATATCAAAATGAAGCTCGTAACATGAGCTATCTAAACATGGCAGTGGTCATAATCTAGCAGGGGGTTCTCGGGTCCTAATGTTATGCAAAAAAAACAGTCTACAGAAAATTGGACGTTACGACGGCTATGTTTACGCGATTACCAATGATTAAACTACTCCAATTAACCACCAACCAACTCATAACCATCAATACAACAAAAATTCACCTAAACCATACCACATCAGTCCATAATCTCCAAGGTTTTCAACTCAAACAACCACAATCAAGACCTATGAACTATAATCAAGCTTCAATTAAAAACACTTCCAAATCAAACCAAACTACTAATAATCACAATCCATGCTTCTCATTTCACAACACAACCATTAAACTTACTAACAAATAAAGTAAAGGCTAGGGTTTGAAGTTTATACCTTCCTTGGGAGGTGTTAAGTTGCTAGGAAGCCTTAGGGAGCCTCTACAAGCTTGATCTTTCCAAGAAATCAAGAACCAAAGTTAGGCTTTGAAGTTTCTAAAAGTCCGATTTACAGAACTGTAAAAATGAGGGTCTTACCTTGATTATTTGGACGAGACTTGTGAACAAGAGTTGTAGGCCATCTCAATACCTTTCCAATGAGCTATAGAACACAATATTTGAGTGAGAAATGAAGGAGATACATCAGTTTAGTGTTCTGGTTCTGTTTTGGCCGAGAGCATGAAGAACAATGCCTTGGTTTCTTTTTAATTTTGATGAAAATGATTTTACTTGGCTTGGTTGCTTTGTTTTGTGTTTGATTTAGTCAATTACCTTGTTGCCCTTGAATTTGTGTGGTTCTCATTCAACCACACCTCCTTCCTTCCCATGTCATGCTTGTGTCATCCTCATGATGTCATCCTCCCCTCCTTGTCCTCTTCTATTGGTTGGATGACATCATCCCCACTAATCCCCTTGATTAACTTCCTAATCGTTTGCCTAATGACCGCTGATCTGTTATACGGTTCGCTTAACTTTCGTTTTCGTTTATCGTTTGAGGGATCATACCCGGGATCTTATTACTTAGGTTCCCTTAACCTTTCTCAATATATTGTATTCCTTTTATGATCTCTTATAATCTTTTAATTTAAATCCTTTTTATCCTGTTACCTTTTTCTCAATTCTTTCCGTATCTAGTGGATTTCCGGGAAAAATCAAAGTGTTCGGATTTGGATTCTGACGATCTTTACATACACTTATATCCCATATAAAGTACTAATAAAATCTCAGAATATCCATATCAGAACCCCTACATAGTGTGCATGAAAAGTTTTCTCATTCAGCAAAAACACTATTCATAAGGGTTTCAAAAATTTCCAAAAATTGGGGTTATTACAGTCTCCCCTCCTTAAAATGATTCCGTCCCGGAATCAAATAGAAAACAAATGGGATACTTTCTTAGCATTACACTTTCTAACTCTCGAGTAAATTTTCCCATATTGTGGTCCTGCCACCAAACTCTGCCTAGTTTGATAATCCTTCCCCTAAGCACTTGTTCCTTTTCACTCTATAACCCTTCCTGGTTGCTCCATATAGGTTACGTCTGGTTGCATGTCTATGCGCTCATACGCCTCTATTTATATTGCATCTAAATTACACTTCCTTAACATTGATAGTGAAACACGTTACGACCTGCTACATGTCGGGGTTAGGGCTAGCTCATATGCTAACTTCCCAAACGTCTTAATATATCCAAGGGTCCAACAAATTGTAGACTTAGCTTTCCTTTCTTTCCGAACCTCATCAATCCTTTCCAAAGGAATATACCATTACTTACTAATCCCCTATTTCATACTCTTTATCCTTTCGTGTCAAATCAACATACTTATCATGTCCATCTTGGGCTACTACCAGCCGTCCTCTGATTAGATCTACCATATCCTTGGTCCTTGGACTACGGGTCCGAGCATCTTGCGCTCTACAACTCATCCTAACATAAGGGAGATCAACATTGTCTTCCCTCAAGGATCTCATAAGGCGACATCTCGATAATGACAATGATCTATTGTCGTAAGAAAACTCAATCCGTGTTAAGTGATCATTCCAATTTCTTTCAAGTCTATTGCACAGACTCTCATTATTAGCTTTTAGCATTAGAGCTTTGCTTCTCATACCCATTCTTTTCGAGTTCGTAATCGCTACCACCTTCCGTTCCTAATATTATACTGGTTATACTTTTGCTCGTTAGCGTTCTATAACCTTTTAATAACCACGTCAACCTTAGTATCACGAATGTGTTCCCATTCTGCTTACTACCACCACTTTATACTCCTTTTTCAGTTGTTTCTATTTTCCAAAATTTGATCAATCAAATAGAAGTAAGGATTTGTTGAGAGATCACTATGATCATGAACACTTGTTATATCGCTTAGTTAGTACAGAAGGTGGCCAGCCTTTAGTACTTGACAAGCAATTAAACAATAGCTGGTATCCTACTAGGCTTCTATCACACAGATAGATAGTCATTCGGCAATACCTCCCCT